>NW_025858245.1:806137-1079564 GCF_002878395.1 Capsicum annuum
GTTATAAATTTGGTGTCAAGTTTAGGGTCATATTTATGTATTATGCCCTTAGATTTTAAGCTGGACGCGCCCAGTTTTGCGTGTTGAACACGCATTTTGCCACGTAGGACCAAAGGTAATATTTTTGCAGTTTTGAATAGTTAAAGGTCATATTTGTGCACTGTCAAAGTTTAAGATCAAAGTTATAATTTGGTGTCAAGTTTAGGGTCATATTGATGTATTATGCCTATATGTTGCTTACTTTAGGTACTTTTACAAGCTTTTCATGGTTTAACTCAATGATTTTCCTTGAATTTCTCGTTCCTGAAGGAGAGAAAAACAGACATGAAAAAGGAGAGAAAAAATCTGAGAAGCAGGATAGATTTTTCATTCATACAGCAAAAAATATATAATAAATATGGTTTGAAATATCCCTCAAAACCTGGGAACCTGTCTCCTTAAGTTGTGTTGAAATAAAGCACAACCACACACTACAAAGCTTCTAAAGATCTAGTAACTTACAACAAAAAGTAATCTATAGAGACAACAAAATATCAAGACTAAAAAACCAAACTGACAGCAGTTAGCATCATTGGAAAAAAAACAACATCCTTCATCACTCCTCCTTGATGCAAGTGTTGCTGGTTACTCCAAGCTTAGATCTAAGAAACTCGAATCGCGTTTCTGTAATGCTTTTGTGAAGATATCAGCTAGTTGGTCTTCACCATAGCAATGCAGAATTTGAACTTCATTCTCTCTTTCGACTTCTCGAATGGAGTGATATTTGATTTTAATGTGTTTAGTGTTTCCATGAAAGACTGGATTCTCTACCATAACAACTGCAGACTTGTTATCACAAAGGACTTCTGTTGCTTTGCTTGGCTGAAACGCCAAGTCACTCAAGATTTTTCTCAACCATAAAGCTTGATTAACAGCCCCTGAGGCAGCAATGTACTCTGCTTCAGCAGTTGATTGAGCCACAGTTCCCTACTTCTTTGTGCACTAACAAATGACACCTGATCCTAGAGTGAAACAATATCCGGAAGTGCTTTTCATGTCATCTTGTGACCCAGCCCAGTCACTATCAGTGAACCCCAACAATTTCATAGATGTGGTTCTTTTATAGAACAGACCATAATCAATGGTGCCTCGAATGTACCTCAAAATTCTTTTTGCTGCTTTGAGGTGAATTTCAATTGGTGAATGCATAAACCTTGACAACACACTTGTTGTGTACATAATATCAGGCCTTATGGCAGATTGGTACAATAGAGAACCAAGCAAACTTTTAAAAAGTGAAGCATCAACCAAATAAGATTCATCTTTTTTCGTTATTTTGTCTCCTTAAACTGCAGGCGTACTTACTGGTTTGCATTTGTCAAGGCAAAACTTCTTTAATATTTCCGCAGCATTTTTCTTCTGAGCAATAAAAATTGCTTGAGAAGATTGACTAACCTCTATTCCTAAGAAATAAGTCATCTTTCCTAGATCATTCATTTCAAAAACCTTATTTATTTTCTCTTTGAAGTCTATGATAGACTTTGTGTTGTTGCCAATCACCAACAGATTGTCAACATAGAGCGAAACTACGAGAGAGTCATCAGTTTGTAGTCTGATATACAAGGTTTCTTCATTGCAGCTTCTATTGAACCCCAAATTCAGTAAGTAACTATCAATTTGTGCATACCAGACCCTAGGTACCTTCTTCAAGCCATAAAGTGCTTTTCTTAACAAGTATACCTGATCGCCAAATCCTCTAAAACCTTCAGGCCGCTGTACATAAATTTTCTCTTCAAGAAACTCGTTAAGAAAAACGGATTTTACATCGAGTTGAAATACTTGCCACCCTTGGTGTACTGCAACTGCGAGAAGCAATCTGATGGTATCAAACCTTGCAACTGGTGCAAAGGTTTCAAGAAAATCAAATTCCATGTTGTTGGGCATAACCTTTTACGACCAGCCTCGCTTTGTACTTGTTGAGTGTGCCATCTGAGTTCAACTTAGTCTTGAACACCTATCTAGTTCCAAGAACCTGCCTATCGTGAGGTCTAGGTACAAGTACCCACGTATCATTCTTGTTAGTCACATTGAGCTTCTCCTCCATGGCAGCCCTCCATTCTTGAATTTGCAATGCATTGTCTACACTTGTTGGCTCCAATATAGCAACATTGCATTTTCTATATATATCTTCAATTGATCTGGTACCTCTTACCGCGAAATCATCAGAATCTTCTTCATATGGAATTGATTCTTCTTGTTGGACACTTTGTTCTTGATTAGTGATCTATAAAGAAGAAACAACCATCTTCTTCTAGTCCCACATAACATTCTCATCAAACTTAATGCTTCTACTCACATGTATTTTCTGTGAAATAGGATTTAAAATCCTATAGCCTTTCGAAGTGTTGCTATAGCCCACAAATATTCCAACATCGGCTCTTTGATCAAGCTTATCCCTTTTAACTTCGGGAATATAAGAGTAACATATGCAACCGAACACTTTAAGATGTGACACTGTTGGCTTGGATCCAATCCATGCTTCATATGACATCTTTTCTTCAACAGCTCTTGTCGACAATCTATTCTGAAGATAGACAACGGTATTGACAGCTTTGACCTATAACACCTTTGGCAACCCTTTCTCAAATAGAAGACACCAAGTCATATTCATAATGGACTTTTTTTTCCTTTCACTTACACCGTTTTGCTATGGTGTGTAAGTAACAGTAAGTTGATGATTAATTCCTGCTTTCTGAAGGAAATCCTTAAACTGATTGGAAGTAAACTTTGTTCCATCATCAGACCTAAGATCTTTATCAAAGAGCCACATTGATTTTCAACAGTTGCTTTAAACTTTTGAAATGCGGCAAACACTTCAGATTTTTGCTTCAAAAAATAAACCCAACAAAACCTTGTAAGGTTATCAATGAACAAAAGAAAGTATTTTCTGCCATTATAAGGAGTGCTCATAGGTCCACACACATCAGTGTGTATTAGTTGGAGCTTTTTAGTAGCTCGCCAGACCTGATTCATAGGAAATGGTGATTGATGCTTCCCAATTTGACACACTCCACATATATTAGAGTTTTCATTTATGGAAGGAAAATCTGTCACAAGTTTCTTATTTTGCATCATTTTTAAAGACTTAAAATTGATGTGGCCAAGCCTTTTATGCCAGACATAAATGTCATCTTGTATGCCGACATAAGCTCCAATCTCAGTATGTTCCCAATCAAGAGGAAAGCTTCTATTGAGCATTTTGACCATGAGCAATTTTATACCAGTTGGATCCATGATTTCACATGCTTTATCTTTAAATAACAAGGCATAATTGTTCTCAAGCAACTGACCAACACTTAGAAGACTTTGGCTTATTTCAGGAACAAATGACTTTGGCTTATTTCAGGAACAAATAATATATCAGACATAAGCTTTATACCTGATGGAGTTTGAACAACAACTGCTCCTTTGCCCTTTGCATCCAAGAGTCTGCCATCTCCAACTCTGACTTTGGAAAAATAATTTTTGTTCAAACTTTCAAAGTTATTCAAGTTAGCTGTCATATGATGTGTACATCCACTATCAACAAGCCACACATCATGATCTTGAGATACTATATTGCATTCTCCAATAATAGAAGCTACAAACAACTTCTCTTCATGGTCTTCTACATTTTCAGCAACTTGAGTTGGCTGCACTTGAGCTGGTCGGGCTTGATTTGTTTTGCAGACCTTATCCACACGATCAAACTGTTTGCTGACCTTGCATTGAACTCCATGTCTGTACCAACAAAACTTCTCTGTATGATTGGTCTTTATACAATAGGGACAAGGTGGATACTTCGATCTTCTATATCTCCCTTTGTTGTTATATTGCTCCTTCTTCTCCTTGCCATGTCTTCTATTTAATTTCCCTTTTAATTCACCATCAGACTGAGCTTTAGACTTTTGATCAGCCACAAGAGCAACTTTATTTGAACTCTCTTCCTCTCTAAAAGCTTTTGTTTGCTCCACAGTTTGAAAAGCGTTGGATAGTTCATTCAACGTGACATGAGACATATCCCAAGTATCTTCTATTGAGGAGATTTTTGCTTCGAACTTCTCTGGGAGTGTCACCATCACCTTCTCAACAATCCTCTGCTCTTCTACTTTTTCTCCCAATAATCGAATCTGATTAACAATTTTCATGATCCTATCAATATAATCTTTCACTTTTTCAGTCTCTTTCATCCTTAACATCTCAAATTCTTTTCTTAGATTCAATATTTGCATTTGTCCTGTCCTATCACTCCCCTGAAATTCTTGCTTCAGCATATCCCAAGCTTCTTTGGCAGTTTCACATGCCATTATCCTTGTAAAAATTGATTCGGAGACGGCAGCGCGAATGAAAGACAAGGCTTTTGGACCTTTTGCAATCTCTTCTTCATGATTTCTGATCTGCTGAAGAATTGGGTTTGCTCTCAAAGGTTCTGGAGCATTGTCTTCCTCAACATGTTTCCATAAACCAAGACCTTTCAAGTATGTCCTCATCTTTACAGCCCTAACTTGGTAATTCTCTCCATTAAAGATAGGAGGTGAAAGAGGAGAGCTGATGGAAGCCATGTGAAAAAAGGAAAACTGGACAAAAAGAGACCTGAACAAGTTAAGTTTGTTGGGTGATCTTTGCTGTGTTTTTGCTCAGAAAACAGTCTCTTAAAGATCAATCTTGCACTGATGTCAATTGAAGGAGAGAGAGAAAAAACAGACATGAAAATGGAGAGAAAAATCTGAGAAGCAGGACAGATTTTTCATTCATACAGCAAAAAATATATACTACATGTGGTCTGAAATATCCCTCAAAATCTGGGAACCTGTCTCCTTAAGTGGTGCTGAAATAAAGCACAACCACACACTACAAAGCTTCTAAAGATCTAGTAACTTACAGCAAAAAGTAATCTACAGAGACAGCAAAATATCAAGACTAAAAAACCAAACTGAGAGTAGTTAGCATCACTGGAAAAAAAACAGCATCCTTCATCAGTTCCGCTATTAATAACGATGTTAATGGTAGACTAACTATGATGGGTTCTTTCAGGGTCTGCTTCTGCATTTGCAAGAAATTGAGAAGCTGTGCACAGAATTTCCCTCAACTATAGTTTTGCTTGATCATCTGGCTTTCTGTAAGCCTCCAAAGTAAGCCATCACTGAAATTTTCTTCTAAATCGTCATTCATGGGCGAGAATACAAAGAATAATGTTAGTTGATTTATCTGTCTTGTAGAAATGATGAGGAAAGACGAGGTTTCTCAGAACTGTTAAAGCTTTCAAGATTCCCACAGGTAACATTTGCTGAAACTCATACTTGATTTCTTTATTCTACAGTTAGTTCAATATGTAACGTCTGCATGTTAGATGATTCGGATCCTGTAGAAGACTAACATTGTTTAAAAAAAACCGAACCTAGTAAGTTCTTTGCTCTCAACATCCTCAAGATTCTAAACCTTTATAATTGGGACTCAAGACATTGAGACTTTCTTTTCTACTGTTGCGTGAGTCCTGCCTAATCATCAATTTTTAAGATGTTCCCCAAAAAATAGGAATATGAAGTGCTTCGTGCCTCGGTAGCGGTCATCATGATGCTTTTTTCCTCCCTCCATTTGTTAGACATACTAAAGTTAGCCATCCTGTTGAATGCTAGTAAAAGACTAATATGGTTTGATGTATTGTGTCTTATTTGATAATTTCTCTATGGGTAGTAGCAATCAGTGAAAAGTAGTAGGCTCTTCTTGTTGTTTGCAATTAGATTGGGGACCTTACGTTGATCTTCCCGATGGCTCTCGTGTTCGTTAGTTGCCCACGCCTTAGATTTGCTTGATAGTAAAATGGAAATGTATCCTCTTTACTTCTGTATTTTTTTTCTTATTGCTTTGATATATGTTCCTTAACTATTTCTTTTCTAGACTGTTTTGTCTTGAGCCGGGGGTCTATCGGAAACAACCTCTCTACCTCACCTCTGAGGTAGTGGTATGGACTGCGTACACTTACCCTCCCCAGACAACTCATAATACATGAGAAAAAGGAAGGTGGAGACTTTGAAATGCAATTACCGAACTATTTCATGCTTAGCCTATTGTGATCACCAACAGTTGGCTTAAGGTTATTGAGTTGATTGATATCTGAGGTCGTATTTGCATTGTGACAGATATATGTAAAATTTAGTGCTTTGTTCAGAGTGTCAAGAAATCCATATCCATATGAGGACTTATCTCAAGTTCTTGCTGAGCTAGTCTCCAGTTATGGTGCACACCGTGTCATGTGGGGAAGGTAATAGATAATATTCTTATTGTTCATTTCTCATTAGAACAACCTTAGAACTTCTAAATTGAGGGCCAAAATGTTCTCTAGTGATCATGCGACCATGTTCAAAAAATAGTTGTCTAGTGATCTCTGGATTTTGAACCTATCTACGTGCTGCAGTGACTTCCCCTTCATTGTAGCCGAATGTGGGTATAAGGAATCAAGAGAAGCAGTCTCTTATCTGGCTAAGCAAGGACATTTACCTTCTTCTGCCATGGAGTGGATCATGGGTAAGACAATTATGCAGCTCTTTGACGGAAAATGGAGTGATATTGCAAATTGACCATGAAACTTGACAGCTAGAAATAACAGGTTAGATGACTTTCAAACATGTCATTGAAACTTTAATTGTACTTGAGCATAGCAAAAGAGACAAGCTTTGAAACTTGGCAGCTAGAAATAACAGGTTAGATGACTTTCAAACATGTCATTGAACCCTTAATTGTACTTGGGCATACCAAAAGAGACAAGCTTTGTAAGCATTAGTGCAATAAACTATGGATCCACCGTCCTGTTTGGCTAAATCAGCACGTGGAGGCGGATCCAAAGCTTTACCTACGAATTCGCAGAACCAGTAACCTATACTCAATACCTTGTATATGTATTTGAATAATTCACTATTTTTTTTTTTTTTAAAATATTTGATTGTGGACCTAGTTATTATAGTAAGTTAATTTGAAATTACTATAGGAACTCATAAGTTTCAAATATTTGATCCGCCTCTGTTAGTGGATGCCATATTCAGTGTACTGTAACCAGAGGCACCATCATCAAGTTGCTTAGGCCTGTCCAAGGTATTGCAGTGAGAGCAATAGTAGGTTATAGGAGAATTGTTCTGTCCTAGTGTCCTGCAACAATGGGAGAAGTTTAATAAATTCACTTTTTTTTCCTTCTGTTTTCTTGTACTGATGATTAGCTATTCACTATTTGTTTTGTGAATCCTATGCTCTGCTAATATGGCCAATAGTAGTGTTGAGACTTAGCATTGTGCATATGACAATTGAGATAATAGCATAAGATTGGGTTGCATCTTCTTCCAAAAGCCATGCTGCAATTCGTGCAAGCCATTCCCCGTCTTGTGTGCTCGAACCTGTTGGATTGTACTGCTCGATAACCATTTGATGATAATGTTATACAAGAAAAGCTGTACATCACGAAGCATTTCTCCTTCAGGATAATCCAAATTTCAATACAACACTCTCTACGCTGCCTATTCTGGCGTGCTCTCCATTTCTCAGTCCAGTGGATTGCACAATTTCTACATTGTTGAGGAGTTGTTATATGCTACTATTGGATTTTACTCTACAATCAGTGTTTTTTCAGTCTTCCCCTGCACCATATTTAAGGTGTAATTGCATTCTGTGAAATAAATATCCAATCAAACACCTTTTCACCAGGCCATTTGTCTTGGACAGGTGAAGTTAAAACTTTTCAGAGGCTTCCCACCCCTTGTACTATCAAAAGATGTTACACAAAATGCACAACAAAAATGGTCATGAGCTAGAGGGTGAAAAAGTCATTTCATATTCCTCCTCCATAGTAATTGTCTCAAATTTTCTTGTTTCTTAGTTGTCTGAAGCAAGGCTTTGGCAAGCTAACTTCAGACAAAAGTATCTGAAGTTTTCTTGTACGCGTAATATACTAGGCAATAGTTAGAACTTCGGACGCCCATTTTGTCGGGAGTTAATTCTAAGTGGCTAAACTTGCAAAATTTATACATTTTGTCTATAACTAAAGTGGTGGCTCAAAATTGGTTATGTGCACTTGCCTCTCCATATTGGCATGATATATTGACGAGATAGTTTGGAGATACTTCAATTTATAGTAACAAATATTGAGCTCATAAATTGACATACAATTATGAGGTTATAGTGATAAAAATATGTGGAGTTCAAGTGAGAGATTGTAAAAATTATATGGATTCACTATTACTATGGGGGAAAGGAACTTGCTGGAAGAAGTACTAAAACAGGCATCTTGGGCCACTTTGAAGATCCTACTAGCTACTAAATACCTCAATAGAGCATGGTAGGCTATGACTGATATACAAAAATACCACTGTTTTCTATGAAAAGCTTCTATACCGGGTTAAGAGGCCAATATCAGAAGGTACCATAGAGAAAGTTCACCTGTAATAATTTGGGACTCAAATGCTTATATGGATCTTTATATTGCAAATAGCTGCCCACAAGAGATTCTTTACTCGAGATAAAACTACATAAATGGGGCGTCTCAACAAGTCTAGTCTGTCCTCTTTGTAAGCAGGTAAACGAGAGTATTGCGCACTTGTTCTTTATCCATGATGTCTCAGCATATATATAAGGAGGATGCTAACGCAATGGCTTGAGTATCAAGAGAGGACCTATGCAGTGGAATGCAAAATTATCATGGGCTGAGAAATGGACAAGGGGACACAGTCCAAGAGATCCAAGTGTATAGAACAATGATGCTAGCAGGGGCTGTGTATCACATTTGGAGGGAGAGAAACATGCGACTGTTCAGCAAAAACAGCACCCAAAGATCCTGATAGGAAATATCCTCCAAAAGATTCACTTTAGAGCAATCAACAAGATCAAAACTATTGACCATATATATATATATACTTTTCCATTTGATATGATATTATTTGATTTTTGAACTTTTGTAAGATACCTTCTTTTTTGTTGTTTTGTAATATTATTAATCCCGTTAGGCATGATCTAATGGAAAACTCATCAAAAATAATTAGTGAAAATTATAGTAGATATACTTTTCAGAAGATTTATCTCAGTCTATAACTCTATTTTTTCATAATTATAAAATTAACTATTTAATTGCAAGTTGTAGCCATTTTTGATAAAAGAAATATTAATTAATTTTATTTTTAAAAAATCGCATGTGTTCTAAAATAGATGTGTATATGAGTTCACACTCTCTGTGTAGGATATTTATGAGAGAGATATATTGGGGTAAAAAAGTTTTCCCATTTATACACGTTTCCTATTTTAAATTGGTTTATAGATTTAAATTTAGGCGTTTATAATTATCATTGCTCAATATATTTTCTAATTGATTTAGTAGGGTAATTACGAGGAGAAATAAGTGGTGAAACACTCTTTTTGTTATAAACTAATAAAACAACAAGAAGAGAATTTATAAGTATTTATAGGGGAAATTGCTCCTAATTTCTCTCCAAAAGATAGACATTTCATATCACGATAGATACTCACTAATCTTGATACATGCTCAATATATCTTGATAGATATTTACTATATCTTGATACACATTCAATATAATGTAGATACATTTATAACACAATGTCTTATTGATAGATAATATTCCTCGTTAAAATTTTACCAAAAAAAATTTAGTAAGGAAAAACAGTACACATCTCTAATAATACGCATTTCGGCTGTCTCATTAAAATCCTTACAAGGAAAACCAAGTGGGACAAAACCTTAAAAGGGAAAAAGAGTACAGTGCGCACAGGTTCCCCTGATGGAAGCATCAATTCAAAGTCTTGAATCTTCACATTTCAATCTTGTGTACCTTCTTTTCAAAGTTGTAGTCGGTAGAGACTTGGTGAATAATCATTCATATTATCACTCAAATGAATCTATTGCACGTTGATATCATCATTTTTTGAAGCTCATGTATAAAGATAACTTTGACTAAGTGTGCTTCATTCTTTCTCCTTTTATGAATCCTCCCACTAGTTATGTTATGCATGCAACATCTTGATAAGTGGGTATTTCAAATCATATTTTTCTTGAATGAGATGTATCATTGACCTTGACCGCATACATTTTTTTACTTGCTTTGTGTGTAGCCACTATATCACCATAATTTGATTTCCAGCATGGTATCAAAGCAACCTTTCATAACAATAAATAATATGTATGTATTGAACCCTTATGTCGATAATATAAATATCTTGTATATTCAAAGCCTTGACAATATTCGTTAGAATAAACACATTCATATAGTGACTTTCATTCGCAATTTGCAAGTGATCTTATTTCACTATCTCCACAGGGAGTAAAAATATATTATGCTCATAGATATAGCAAGATGTATAAATGCATCAATTGCACAAGATATGGTACTTTATAACCAATTCAATTATGTATATATCTCATTTCAACTTTTTTCCAGTAGATAATTTATCACTTTTAAAAACTCTTCAAGAATTTTAATAATATTTAAATTATCAATTTATCCATTATAAGGATTATAAACAAGCTTTCCAGAAACTTTTATATGCCTCAAACATTTTGAATCCTCTGTGGATTTTCATATAGATTTTGCCAAGTGACAATATTCAAAATTTCATGTGTGATGTCTTCTAATGTCTGGATTGCAAATCAAATAAGTTTTATACGTGCCAAGATGCATCCTTCCATGTCACTTTATAAATATTTTTATATTACGATGCTCAAATAAACGTAAAGTTTAAAACCTCATAATCTTTCAACACTGCACTATATTATATCAAAGATATTGTCTACAATATATCATTTACGCCAGTTCGCAATATGACATAAAATTTTGAGATGTCATCACATCATTATCTTTAGCTACCTAAACCTCTCATAAGATTTCATAAAGTGTTATATCGTAGACTCTTCAAGAGTACATTGCCTCCTTATTATGATCATTTGTTTCTTATCATTTTTAAGGATTATTTCATATGGAATTGATTTTGGTATACCACGCTTCATGTATGCTGTAGACTTTATCCTTCGGGAACACACAACAGAAGCATCCATAGCTAAATATGAAATCAATTTGGTATTAGTAAATGCTCCTAGCGTTTGACTTGAATTATATTTTGAATGAGGATCTGATGATAATTCCTAACATACTTTATAACTATTTATTATCTCCCCCTTATGTTAGAAAAACTAACATCCATCCTCATCTTATTTGAGGAATCCATCTTTGTGCATTATGGTATATCCATTAATCATATACCGCACATCAAAATTATTAGATGAAAAATATATGGTCCCTGACCTTGATTAATTCTGAGGAGAAATTAATCATAATTTATTGATTTGATGCATACAAGTACTTTTGTATGTATATAATGCATCATATTTCAAACTAGCACATGAAGTTTTATTCTCATAAACAATAATTCAACTAATTTTGTGATGATATTTGATGCCAAACCAATTTGAATATTTATCAATCTGGAGGTTGTGCTCTTAACTCAATTATTTTGTACAAATAATTTTATTTATGTCAAATTATAAGTTGATGATAAATTTTAATGTAATCATGTATTAATGCATCTATTAAACATATCACATAACAGGTGAATAGGTCCAATTCACCTTTTTTTTTTTTCAAATTTTAAGGGATCCAATCTCAATATTAGTTGGTCCAACCAATTTTTCATAAGAACAACCAACATAAACAATTATTGAAGAATCTTTTAGTTCTTCAATACATGTCAGGATGTCACAATTGTTCATGTCAACTTATGAACTTTTATACTAGTCGTCACAATTGTTCAAGTCAACTTATGAAACTTTATTCTAGTAGACTCCAAATTATCATGACATGTGCTTTTTGTTTTAGTAAATTTTAAATTTACTATTACATGAATAAATTTTAGATTTACTACTTTAAGAGTAGATTTTAAAATGACTAAACTATTCTGCCTCTTTCAGAAATGAGTTGTGATACCATCACAATCAAGGCACATTTTTATTAATAAACTTTATTAAATATTATGACATTTACCCCAGGAAATGGATCTATACTTATAACTGTTGAAATTATCATTCCCTAGGATTGAAATATAATTATGCCTTAAGCCTATCAAATTATGATAACTTAGAACTTCTTTCAACATATTTCTACTTCAAGAGCAAATTGGGGCATACATATGTTGTAGAGAAAGATTTTGTCCTTTTCTACGCACACGCACATCTGTACAATCACAATAGTGATTTGTCATCTTTCAGACTTATCATCAAACACACATTATTTAACCTTTTCCATTATTATATCATTAATATGGTTCATTGAGATTTAAACTCAATATCTTGTCCATATAAAGGTGTCATAGACTGTAAATTGATGAGATTTAAATGCAATATTTTATCATCATACTGCTGACACGATCCAAACGAGGGCCTTATCGTAATGGGCTCCTAAGTCCAACTAGGATCGGAGACTGCCTCCAATGCCTAACTCAACAAACCTACGTGTAACTTGAGTCGGCTGAATTCCAAACATTTAACAAGATAGTGTATTGAATCACATGAAGACTCTGGGATAGGATCACGACCGTGACCGACCCGATCGAGTTCAACTGTCCAACTATACCAAACCAAACCAAAACCATAACCCCAAATAATAACCAAACCAAGTTCTATAACATAATATTAAAGGATAGAACAGTGAGAAGTTTAGTCCAACGGTATCAACTCCAATAACAATCATAATACTAAGACTGACACTAATACCGATCCCGCCCATGCCAAACCATAGTAGTCCCATAAAAGCCTCTAACCAAAAGAATATTAGAATCCGGTTAGGACATGCCCCCAACCATAGATAAAACCAATATCCATAAATAAATCAAAGTATGAAATAACATCCATGAAATGGAGCCTTCTGAAAAGATGAAAGCTTACCACTTCAATCCAAAAGCTGACCCCGAATGCCTGAGTGCTAAGCAGGAGGAGTAGAAAGACCGGTTCCTGCATCACGTGGAGATATAGCGCTCGAAGATGGGTTAGTGGGTGAACGCTAGTATGAATTTAGGACAAGGATAAAATAATTCCATTTAATGAAACCAAGTAAACTATCCATATGCAAGCAAACCATACATATATATATATATATATATATATATATATATATATATATATATATATCACCATGTCGGGAAAGGGAACCATGTTTAGCATGCATTTAAAATCATTAACCTGGATATGTAAGCTTGACCATCCTAAAACTACCCATGGGCTATATGGGTCCAGTGTAACCCCCTGAACAGGCCCTGATGGGTGTAGCCACACGAATCGAAGATACCATAAGAGTTGGGGATTCCCATGTACCCTCACTCTCCAGGATACATATGTATAGTGTACTTAGAGGATTCTATGTACCTCATAGTATCATATAAGGTCGCCATGAACTACCCCTCATGTCGGCAAACATGAGTTTCCGATGTTTGTCCATTGGACCCTCACCTTCATGGTTAGCTTTCACACCCCGCCTTTATTGCCCAATTAAAACCATTTCCAATCAAACTATTATACTGTTATCATTAACCAAGGCTATTAGATAGTGGTATCGTCATACCGACTATAACTTACAAGTATTGTCCTTAGACAAACCTTTTTAAAGATCAAGGGATTCCCATGTACCTATAGATTATATTGTCCAATTAGCTTGGGGGATTCCCATGTATCCCATAAGTGTTCATTACCATATCAACTTGGGGGATTCACTTCTACCCCACAAGTATATTTATTAAGCCAAACCATTCCTTTAAACCATTTCAAACTATTTAAACCATTAGGGTTCCATCACTAAGTTTAAACCATGCATAAGTTCCATAAAAGTTCAACAATGTAGAGAAAGCATTCTTATAGGCATTTTATCAAACACATTGGGGGCATAATATTACCAAAACCAAAATCCATTACCAAGTAACCATTCACATGAAATCAATTATCCAAAACTACCATTAAAGCATATAAAAGCATAAGTAAAACATGAAAAAACCATAATCAAGCATTTATAACGAAAACCCCCAATTTATATTTGAAAACCTAAAACCATACAATAATCAAACCATGAAAACATTGTATAAAACCATGCCTTTAGTTGGAACTATCAATGACGGAAGAGAACATGCCTTAATTGACAAAGTTGATGGAGAGAAATCATGAACAAAAGCCCCAAATTAATCCTTAAGATGAAATCCTAGCTTTTCTCCACCCACAAGTCTTTGAGAGAATTATAGATTGTTTATGAAAGCTTCTAAGTGTTAAATAAATAGAATATTAGGGTAAATAACCTCTCAATAGGAATATAAGTCGTGGGGCCTTATTTGGATAAGTGGAGAAATATCCAGATTACCCTCACTTAAATCCCTAAAAATCCTGTTAGGTGGGTACAAATATCCATACCAGTCGTACCCTCCAATACGAGTGAAACCCATCACTCGTACCCAAGGCCATCTCTCTTGGACCTAACACTGTCCAAGGATGACTCACCCTTAAACCATGTCGTATCCAAGTGTACGACTAGTACCCATGATCCGTACCCCTGGCAGAATAGAATCCCAAGGGGATTGAATACTGCCCACCATACGAGTTTATGGTATGACTCGTACCTTGGCTTACGGCTCAAGATGATCCACTTATACTTAGATCCAACTTAAGTTATCAATCATAAGATTAAGTAAAGTAACCAAACAACATGTATCCACCGATATGACTCGTACCACCTAAGTCGAATCCATTCCAGAAACAAAATCAACCCCACCAACCAACAATGGTTAGCATACAACTTACCCATACCACTTGTATCCCTGTGTACGAGTCATTTCCCTTAGTCGTACCCAGTCTAGAGACCAGAAATCCAGGAAATTTTCTAAGGGTCAAAACCTAGAGTGTTTTAGTCTCCCCCACTAGGAACATTCGTCCTCGAATGACGGACAAGGTAGTACATGTATGACTTACACCCCTTAGATGCCTTTACTCTTACCTTTAAGATTTAAAACAAAGATATAAGGAAATCAGCCTTTCCTTTAACAAACTCAGAAAGTAAAGATGTGTTTTCAAAAACATATACCTTCCGCACAAATATCCGAAGCAGAAAACAATTGCGAATACTTGGACTTCATGTCTGCTTTCACTTCCCATATAGCCTTTTCTACCTTGTGGTTCTTCCATAGAACCTTAATCGAGGCCACATGCTTGGTCTGCAACCGACGAACCTACCTATCCAATATCTTAATCGGGACCTCTTCATAGGATAGAGAACCCGTCCCAGTACTTCCAAAGAAACAACCAAAGAAGGATCACCAATGCATTTCCTCAACATAAATACAGGAAATACCAGATGAATGGAGTTCAAGATAGAAGTAAACTCCAATTCATAAGCAATATTTCCAACCCTCTGCATATCCTCATAAGGACCAATATACCAGGGACTGAGATTCTCTCTTTTGCCAAACTGCATTACTCCCTTTGTGGGATATACCTTGAGGAACACCTTATCCCCAACCCTAAACTCCAAGTCTCTACGCCTTACATCCGCATAGGAATTTTGGCAACTTTGGGAAGCCTTAAGCCTATCCCGAATTACCTTCACCTTTCCTTAGCCTGATAAACCAAGTACGGACCAAACATATCTGCTTCACTAAGCTCAAACCAACCAATAGGAGATCTAAATCTCCTACCATACAATTCTTCAAAAGGGGCCATACCAAATACTAGAATGATAGCTATTGTTGTAAGCAAACTCTACCAAAAGTAGATGCTTAACCCAATTGCCACCATAATCAATCATACATGCACAAAACATACCCTCTAATGTCTAAATAGTCCTCTCTGCTTGCCCATATGTCTGAGGATAAAAAGCAGTACTCAGACTCACCTTAGTATCCAATCCCTTTTGAAAAGACCGCCAGAAGTGAGATAAAAACTGCGTACCATGATCAGAGATAATCGAAATAGGTACCCTATGCAACTTCATAATTTCCTAAAGTTACAACTTTGCATAATCCTCCATTGAAAAGGTAGTCCTCACTGGCAAGAAGTGAGCAGACTTCGTCATCCTATCCACGATGACCCAAACCAAACTAAATTAATTTTGAGATCGAGGAAGATCAGTAATGAAATCCATATTGATCACCTTCTATTTCCATTCGGGAAAATAAATTTCTTGATACAACCCACCTGGCCTCATGTGCTCAACCTTAACTTGTTGACACACCATGCACTTCGCCACAAAATAAATCACATCCCTCTTCATACCATTCTACCAATATATCTCCTTGAGATCATGATATATTTTAGTTTAACCAGGATGAACAACATAGCGCGATTCGTGCGTGTCCTCTAAAATCCTTTTTCACAACCCATCGACATTAGGAATGCACAATCTCCCTTGGTACCATAAAGTACCATCACCACTGATCTCAAATAACATTACCTTTTGTCTACTAACATCACTCTTGATTTTTATCAAGATAGGATCTAGCACTTGTTTTTCCTTAATCTCTATGCCAAGAGACGAGCGAACCACTTCCTGCACCATCACACCATCGTTCTTGAAGTCTAAGAGACAAACTCCAAGATTAGCCAAGCGCTGGATATCCTTCACCAATTCCCGCTTCTTCTCATCCACATGAGCCAAACTCCTCATGGATAACCTGCTAAGAGTATCAGCAACCACGTTAGCTTTACCTGGGTGGTAGTAAAGACTCATATCATAATCCTTGAGAAGCTCCAACCATCTCCTTTTCTGAGATTTAGCTCCTTCTGAGTGAACACATACTGTAGTCTCTTATGATCAGAAAAGATGTCCACATGAACACCATACAAGTAATGCCGCCATATTTTCAAAGCAAAAACCACTGCCAACAGCTCCAAATGATGAGTAGGATAGTTCTTTTCATGCACCTTCAACTACCTAGAAGTATAGGCAATCACCTTCCCATGCTGCATCAAAGCACAACCAAGGCCCACCCTAGATGCATCACAATAAACCACAAACCCATCATTACCTTCAGGCAATGTCAAAATTTGAGCCAAAGTTAGCTTGTCTTTCAACTTCTCGAAACTCCCTTCACAAGCATCTGACCAAGAAATCTTTACCTTCTTTTAAGTCAACTTAGTCAAAGAAGTAGCTATAGTCAAGAAACTTTTCACAAACCACCGATAATACCCAGCCAAACCCTAGAAGCTCTGAATGTCGGTTGGAGTCATGGGTCTAGGCCACCTTTTAACCACCGTCACCTTCTGAGGATCCACCATTATCCCCTCATTAGAAATAATATGATCCAAGAAAGTTTCAATGTTTAACCAAAAATCACACTTAGATAACTTAGCATATAACTATTATTCCTTCAAGGTCTGCCATTAGTCAAATCAAATGACATAACTAAGAATTTAAAGTGCCTATACCGAGTACGAAAAGCCGTCTTAGGGATATCATCCTCCCTAATCTTAAGCTAATGATACCCCGGCCAAAGATCTATCTTAGAAAAGAACTTTGCACCTTGCAACTGGTCAAACAAATCATCAATCCTTAGAAGAGGATACTTGTTCTTGACAGTTACCTTATTTAACTACCTATAGTCAATCCACATCCGAAGGGAACCATCCTTCTTATGCACGAACAACACCGGTGTACCCCACGGGGATACATTAGGACGAATAAAATCCTTATCCAGAAGATCCTAAAGTTGCTCCTTGAGTTCTCTCAACTCAGCTTGAGCCATTCTATAAGGAGGAATAGATATCGGACAAGTGTCCAGAATCAAATCAATACCAAACTCAATTTCCCTATCTGGAGGAACACTAGGAAGATCATCCGAAAAGACCTCGAGAAACTGATTTACCACTAGAACCAAATGCTAAGAAGGAACCTAAAGACAACCTTATGGGCTCGACAATCTGAGGATAGGTAACAAAAGCGTAACCAATCCATTCCTAGAATAACATAAAATCCACCATGTCCAGTTCAAACAGATCCGCCAAAGTATGCTTGCTACCAACGACTACCACACACCCCCTATAGACTCTTTTAGCAATAACTAAGTCACTTATCGGGGTAGAAATAGAAAAAGAATCCAAAATAACTTTGGGATCAAAATCAATACACTTTGACACATATGGGGTCACATAAAGTGAGTAGACCCCAGATCAAGTAGACAATACATGTCACGATAAAAGAGTTGTAACGTATTAATAACAACATCAGGTGATGCCTCAAATTCCTGCCGAGATGTAAGAGCAAATAATCTATTCCGGCCTGTGCTGGTACCAGAAATCGGAGCAGGCGCAGAAGCCGCACCACTAGGTGCAGGAGCAGAAGATGAAGCTACCAGAGCTTTAACCGCTCTCGAAGCACCTTTACCAACCAGATAATTCAGAGTATATGGCCTGGCTGGCCAAATTTAAAATATTTGTACCTTCCTTCATTATAAACCCCCCAATAAAGACGACTACATAATCAGCAAGGAGGGCATAAAGAAGCTGATTGAGCCCCACTCACCTGAGATTGGGAACCCCATACCTGGAAATTATCACCACCCTACTAATGCCTATCACCTAACTATTTTGGGTAAGGAGCACTAGCTGTAGAGAAGGAACCAGAACTCCCCCACTTCTTCTTTTTCCATTTACCTCCATCCCGACCACCCTGATACTGAGCACCATCCTGTTAAGAGAACCTGCTCCTCTTACCCTACCTTTCCCCAAACTCCATCTGTTTCTTCTTTTGTTCCTCCACCTGCTGCATGTGAACAACTAACCTCAAAATATCCATATCCTTAATCAGTAAAGCAGTCTTGATTTTAAGGATCAAATCTCGGGATAGCCTATAAGTGAACTTTCTCATTCTCTCCCTCATGCCAGCCACTAAATCCAGAGCATATCTTGATAACTGATGAAATTTCAAGGCATATTCCTTAGCAGACATTCTTCCCTACTTAAGATTCATAAACTCTTCCATCTTTGCTTTCCTCAACTCTTGAAGAAAGAAACAATCCAAGAAGGCATCAGAAAAGGCCTCCCACAGAGACAACTCATTCACATTACCTCTATCCCTATCCTATTCCTCATACTATTGGTACACAAAATCCTTGAGCTGGTAAGCTTCAAGGTTCACACCTTCCATATTGTGGCCTGTATCACCCTAAATATGTTCTCTATTTTATCTAAGAAAGCCCGAGGATACTTCTGTACCTTCACACAGTAAAAATATGAGGATTCATCTTTATAAATTTGCCAACCCTCATGGCCTCAACAGATAAGACACCGGATGCATCCCGCTTAGCCTGAGCAACAACCAACTGAGCAATAACATGAATTAATTTGCAAAATTCCGCATTAGTCAACTCACCATGAGGAGAACTAGCAACAATCGGGGAAACACCAGAACAATCAGGGATGGGACCCTGAGATCGAGTGCAAACTCCAGGTGTAGGACGTACCCTATCAAAATCTTCCCCAGTTGGGATAGAAGGATTTTCTTGTGTTTCAGATCTACGAGGCATGATCTAAAAGACGAACAAACAAGGATTAGAGAAGATTCTAGGATCCAGATTCCAATCTTGAAAATAGAATACCAAGAATGTAAATATTCCTAAATTCCTTATAGCCTCTTTTTTATGAGTGTGGTCCACTACACACCCCTAAAAGAGACTTTACTAGACACGGATTTGTGGACTCCCAATTGACCATGAACCTAAATCCCTGATACCAACTTGACACGACCTGAACCAGGGCCTTGTTGTAATGGGTATCCCAAGTCCAACTAAGACCGAAGACCGCGCACGATACCCAACCCAACCAACCTACGTGTACCTTGAGTCGGCTAAATTTCAAACATTTAATAAGATAGCGTATTAGATCACATGAATACTCTAGGATAGGATCATGACCATGACGACCCGACCGAGTCCAACCGTACCATACTAACCATCCAACTATATCAAATCAAACCAAAACCATAACCCTAAATAATAACCAAACCAAGTTCCATAACATACCATAAAAGATAGAACACTGAGAAATTTAGTCCAATAGGATCAACCCCAATACCAATGCCAATACTAAGGCTGACACCAATACCGATCTTGCCCATGCCAACCCATAGTAGTCCCATAAAATTTCATAACAAAAAAAATACTAAAATTTGATGAGAATATGCCCCCCAACCATAGCCAAAACCAATATCTATAAATAAACCAAAGTATGAAATAACATACATGAAATGGATCCTTCCGGAAAGATGAAAGCTCACCACTTCAATCTAAAAGCTGACCCCGAATGCCCGAGTGTTAAGCAGGAAGAGTAGAACGGCCGGTTACTGCATCACATGGGAATACATCACCCAAAGATGGGTTAGCGGGTGAACACTAACTTAGGATAAGGATAAAATAATGCCATTTAATAAAACCAAGTACACCATCCATATGCAAGTAAACCATACATATATATATATATAACCATGTCGGAAAAGGAAACCGTGTTTAGCATGCATTTAAAACCATTAACCTGGGTACATATATATATATATAACCATGCCGAAAAAGAAAACCGTGTTTAGCATTCATTTAAAACCATTAACCTGGGTACGTGAAACTTAATCGTCCTAAAACCATCCACAGGCTAGATGGGTCCAGTGTAACCCTCCGAACGGGCCTCGATGCGTGTAGCCGCATGAATTAAAGATACCATAAGAGTCTGGGATTTCCATGTACCATTCACTCTCCATGATACATATGTACAGTGTATTTACAGGATTTTCGTGTACCTCATAGTATCATATAAGGTCGCCATGACCTACCCCTTGTGTCGGCAATTATGATTTTCTGATGTTCGTTCATTGGACTCCCACCTTTACGGTTAGCTTTCACACTGTGACTTTATTGCTCAATTAAAAATATTTCCAACCAAACCATTATACCATTATCATTAACCAAGGCAATTAGATAGTGGTATCATCATACCGACTATAACTTGCAAGTATTGTCCTTAGACAAACCTTTTTAAAGATCAAGGGATTCTAATGTACCCATAGATCATATTGTCCAATTAGCTTGGGGGATTCCCATGTACCCCACAAGTTTTCATTACCATATCAACTTGGGGGATTCCTTTCTACCCCACAAGTATGTTTGTTAAGCCAAACCACTCATTTAAACCATCCAAACTATTTAAACCATTAGGGTTCCATCACCAAGTTTAAACCATGAATAAGTTCCATAAAAGTTTAATAATAGGGAAAGCGTTCTTATAGGTATTTTATCAAACACACTGGGGGCATAGTATTACCAAAACTAAAATCCATTACCATGTAACTATTTCCATGCAACCAATTATCCAAAACCACCATTAAAGCATATAAAAGCATAAGTAAAACATAGGAAAACCATAACCAAGCATTTATAACAAAAATGCCCTATTTATATTTGAAAACCTAAAACCATACAGTTATCAAACCATGAAAACATTGTATAAAAACCATGCCTTTAGTTGGAACTGACAATGAGGGAAGAGAACATGTCTTAATTGACAAAGTTAATGGAGAAAAATCACCAACAAAAGCCCCTAATAAATCCTTAAGATGAAACACTAGCTTTTCTCCACCCAAAAGACTTTGAGAGACTTATAGAATGTTTATGAAAGCTTTTAAGTATTAAATAAATAGAATATTAGGGTAAACAACCTCCTAATTAGAATATAAGCCGTGGGACCTTATTAGGATAAGTGGAGAAATGTCCAGATTTCCCTCACTTAAACTCCCAAAAATCACATCAGGTGGGTACGACCATCCATACCAATCGTACCCTCCAATACGAGTGGTACCTCCCATTTGTACCCAAGGCCATCTTCTTGGACCCAACACTGTCTAAGGTACGACTCACCCCCAAACCATGTCATGTCCAAGTGAACGACTAGTACCTATGATCTGTACCCCTGGCAGAATAGAATCCCAAAAGGATTGAACACTGCCTACCATACGAGTCCATGGTATGACTTATACCCTGGCTTACGGCTCAAGATGATCCACTCATACTCAGATCCAACTTAATTTACCAATCCTAAGATTAAGTGAATTAACCAAACAACCCGTATCCACCGATATGACTCATACTACCAAAGTCATACCAGAAACCAAATCCACCTTACCAACTAACACTTTTCAGCATATGACTAACCCATACCACTCGTATCCCAATGTACAATTCGTTTTCCTTAGTCGTGCCCAGTCCAAAGACCAGAACTCCAAAAAATTTTCTAAGTGTCAAAACCCAAGGTATTTCAGTTGCATTGAGACTCTAACTCAAACCCCAAATCTTATTCTTTTGGTATGATGAAATTCGTATAGATCACATGAATCAATAATGTCAATATCATTTGTAGCAAAAAAATAATAGCCTAAATGAATACTGAACTTTGAGGTGCCAATACTTCATGAATTATGCTCTCATATATTATTCTAACCAAGAAAATAAATATATACATACATATAAACTTAGCTCATTGTGAAAGTAGATGCCAATAATTTATTGGGTTATAAATCGAGAGGGCATCATGCCGAAGTTAATAGTTTTAAAAACCACAGAGAAGATAATTTAGATGACAGTAAACTAAACTAAAAGCATAATATTATTTATGATTTGACCAATTAGCCTACATATAGAACTTAATATTAAAAAAATAAAAACTAATGGGAGAGAAAATCTTCCCCTTAATAAAACTATTAAATAACTACATTGTGGATGCTATTGTGTTATGATTTGTGAAGAGGATCTTCTGTTTATAGTGGTCCAAAACCTTTTCTCCAATAAAGAGGTTAGCCAAATATGAAAAAGTTTTATATTTCACTTTTAGTAAAAGGTGTTATGGTATTACTTTTATTTTCCTTTCAAGAAAAGTAAAACTTAAACTTGGTAAGAAAATCAGGACAAAAACCCTAACAAATCTCTCACTTTTGACTTGATTTTCTTAACAAAATTTGATCCACCTTATTCACATGCATGATCTTCGTTCTTCACATAATCTTCATCATTGTTGCTTGGCATTGTTATGTAGTGACCCTTCAGGTCATTTTTTATATTTTTGCCGTTAGAGCCTTTCCGTAGTTGTCCCAAGTAATATATGACGTGCTGTAACTGCAGTTCGATTACTTAGCAGTTCATTTGATTTTTAGAGCCGATTCTTCGTTTTGAAGTCTTTCCTGATTTCAAATGACCACTACGCAAAATCTTCAGTAAAACGACCTTGAATGCAAATTTTAACTGTGCCAGTAGCTCTAAAATATCAATTTTAGGCTAGTGTATCTTTGGTCCGAGTCCTGAGACACCTGAGCACATTTTGACCTTTGATAAAAAAGTTAAAGAAAATAAAATATGGGTGTAGGGTCCACATTTGATCGAAATGACCTCGGATGAAAATTTTGAGTGTGGCATTGAGTCCAAAATATCGAATTTGGTATGATTACATAGTTCGTTTACGTAGAAGGGATTCCAAACAAATCCCAATCACCCGATCGAGCCTATTTTTGACTTAAAAAATCTGGTGCATCAGAAAATCTAGTGCCACCGCGATTGGTAGCTACATTATGATTACAACAAGTCTAATTAGTCCAACTTGTTGCGATCATAAGGCTTTGGTGGCGATCATTGTTTGCATATACAGGCCCAATATGGTACGATCGTGACAGCTCAGTCGTGGATAACGACTCCCGAGTACCTGGACTAGGTATAAAAGGATCCCTTTTCCACGAATTTGGACATTCCTCATCACTTTCTTGAGAGCCAAAAATCCTATATAGTGTGATCGCTTAAAATTGAGACTTGTGGGTGAATGGGAGCTTGATTAACATTTATTTTTGCAATTATCTTTCGATTTGAGTTAATTCACCTTTTTCTTAGTGGATTTTAGTGATTTCTTGCTCAAAACTCTAAAATCTTTAAGGCATGATTTTAGCCCCAATTTATCTTAGTTTTCACCCATTTTTTAGGCTAATAATTCCTTGAGCATGTAAGAATGTTGGTTTGGTTTTGGAAACACAATTTTCGTAAGTAGGACCCATATGGGGATTTTGATGTGATTTTTGGATCCGAAGTACAATAGTTTAATATAGGTATCGTTATTCTCGTATTGATGAGTATAATATGTTTTTGATATCTTAACATCTTGAGGAGTCTTCTTGAAAAGGAAAAATAACGGTTCATTGAACTTTCTTTGGCTTCAAGGTAGGCTAGATTTATTCTTTGTTAGATTGAGATATTTCATAGTATTCTTATGATATTGTATTATATTTGGAATGAGTTTTAGGTGTTAGATTGATGAAATGCAATACTTGGGTTAGTTGGACCATTTAGAACATTTTGAAATCGTAGAGTTGAACACTTAGCTTGTTTCCTTATGTTTTAGGTGCATTGGACATTATTTCTCATGTTTAGCATGAGAATGCTGTAGATCATTCAAGATTAAGCAAAAATGCTCTATTTACTTATGCTTAGGGTAAGTTGGCCTTAGTTGCTTACACTAACGAAGGTTGACTTAGTTCCATTTGACTTAGTTAATATATTTGGGAAAGATCTCTACCGTAGGACTAATTGTGGCTTGTTTAACATCTAAAAGTGGATATTAGATACTTTAAGCCTAGTTCGGATAGAATTTACCTAAAATGGAACTCGAGGATTAGAAGTAAATTCTTAACCCACTTTAGGCTATGACACATGTTAGTTTTGTAAACTTTTACGCTTATTAGACTCTTGGAAATATGTATTGAGACAATATTAGGAAATCTTAATATTTGATTGTTATGTTGGTTAATGTGAGGGTTAGCTTCTATTGATTATGTTATCATTTATACTATCGTTGACACTCTTTATGATGTTGATTATATATATATTCGGTTCATGTTCGGCTATTGATTATTTATCGATTTAAGTTCAACTATTGATTGTATACACAGTTCGAGTCCAGAAGATAATTATATTGTTGATTATATACATATACCCGGTTTGAGTCTGGAGGATGATTATGACACTATTGATTATTTACAAGTTCAAGTCCGGCTATTAATTATAATTATCAATTCAAGTCCAGCAATTGATTATTTACAGGTTCAAGTTCGACTATTGATTATACTTATCTGTTCGAGTTCAGATATACTTATTATGATATGATGATATACTTCTTATGATTAACGATATCGAAATGTGGGATAGAAAATAACAATTGAGCTAGTTGAAAAATGAGGAAATGATTATAATGTCGCATGACATAAATGGTCTCTAGTGGTAAAATAATTAGTTGACAAATAATGCTTAGTTGATAAATGATGACTAGTGGATATATGATAACTACCTGATAATTGAATTAGTGATAAAAGATGGATAGTGGATTAATGGACTAGTTGGTAAATGATGATAAGGTTGCTATATGTTGGTAAATTATGATATGAGGGTTAAATAATGAGTTGGTTATTTGTAGGCGATGAATGATTGCTTTATTCTATTTTTGAGTGTACTCTCCAGGCATATGGGAATCTGTGATGAGTTATTTACTTTCCGCATCAATTGTCCTATGAGAGCCAATTTTGTAGCTATGACTATATGTGTTGATGCTTTATGTTATTTTATTATTTCAATTCATTTACTTATCTATGCACAACGATGTCGGAGCTATTTCAGTTCTGTCTATGCCTTGACTTAGTTATGTTATCTTGCATTTTATCATACTTGTATTATGATTTAGCTTAGTCGACTGATGATGCTTATTGAATACCCGTTGTTCTGGTACTCATACTGCACTTCTGTACCCTTTTGATATAGATCCGAGTACTAGCTGTCGCAATTAATCATTGATTGTGCTGTGTTGATTTTTCGGAAATAGGGTGAGCTCTTGGAGTTGGAGTCACTTATTTCCTTCTATCTTTTGATTTTTCAGTCTTTAGTTATCGAGACAGACGTTATTGACTATTCTAAGTCTTTGAGTTGTATTATTATTGAATGCTCTTGTACTTGCTCCACCAGATCGTAGGATGGTATCTTGTATTGACTGCTTTATCTATTTAGAAATCTCTGCTTATTTATAAGTGTGTTGTTCATTTTCGTCTATTATTGGACATTTTTCACCAAGTTAACCCATTGTGTTTAGCTCCGGATTATGATTTGGCTTACCTACTAGTGGGATAAAGTAGGTGACATCATGACTCATAAATTAGGTTGTGACCAGTTAAAAATAAAATTTAAAATATCATGGTTAAAAATGGGTAAGAAATTAATATTTTATCTTAATTTTTAAATATGCAGCAACCAGAATGTTAAAAATATGATTGACACTTCTTCTCCACATGTAGTTGGACAAAAATCTTTATTATCATCAAATTGGTTGCATCTTGATTTGAAATCGCTTTGAACCTGTCTTTACTCTCGTTTAACCAAATAATTGAACCTTTGAACCATAAGCTTGATACCACTTGTTGGATTTGAAATTGAGAGGGTGTTATGCAGAAGCTTAAAATTTACAAATAATAGAGACGATAAAGAAAACAGTATTAAAAATATACTATTGGATATGGTTTGGTCAGTCGACCTACATATTGAAAAATAATATTGAAAAATCATAAATTGGGAGAAAGCTCTCCCTAAACCAGACTCTTTTAACTACTACATTGATCATTGTAGATGCTACTGTGTTATGATTTGAGAAGAGGGTCTTCTATTTATAGAAGTCCAAAACCTTTCCTCCAAGAAAGAGGTTTGCCAAATATGAAATTTTTTTATATTTTTCTTTTAGAAAAAGTAAAAGTAATTATGGTATTACTTTTATTCACCTTTCAAGAAAAGTAAAACCTAAACTTGATAAGAAGATCAGGGCAAAAATCCTAACACAATTTTAATGCTATCTATTTTCAATAAACTAAAACCAATCTTATAGTACCATAATTTGAACAAATATTGATGTACTAATTAGTTTGGGAAGATTCCATCTAGAAATAGCGAAATACTAAAAGAAATTCTCAAGATCGGTATTATCATTAACACAAGCACACCTACTGTCTTTAATCAGATTAGTTTCTTAATTAAATGATCAAACAATGAAAATCACGATAATAAATGAAGGTATTTTCTAGTACCAAGAAGATTCATCCTTTTTATGTTTCTTACTGAAAATCATAAAGACTCGTGTTGATAACTTGTTATAAATTAATAAACAAGAAGAAGAAGAATAGGGAGAAGAGAGAAGATATCTTAATTCAGTTGAGAGATGATTTACAATGAAGAAAATCCTCTATTTACTATAGGAAAAATTCCTCTTAATTTCTCACCAAAAAATAAGTGTTCCGAATCTTAATAGATTGTCACTAAATCTTAATAGATGCTCAATATATCTTGATAGATATTCACTATACCTTGATAAACATTCACTATAATGTAATTACATTTATAACACTTTTTCAACTATTTTGTACGATTTCCTCTGATGCAAATGGAAAACAAATATCCTAATTTATCTCTCTATATTATTATACTAGACATCAAAGGCCCGTGCTCAGCACGAGCTCAATATATATTATTTTTTGTATTAATTTATGTGATACAAATGTAATTTAGATAATCAATCATTAATTTAAATTTTTAGTTATTGTGATTTATAATGCTTTTTCTTCTATTCCAATTTAAGTGACACAACTATAAGTTGGAGAGTCAATCGAACATTTTATCTTTTTAAGTTGTTAAATATGTGAGCTAAACGCTTTTAGCGTAATTTTTCAATAAGTTATATCTTCCTCTGTCCCATCGTAATTTATGTGGCACTAATATAATTTCAATAGTCAAACAAATATTTTATGTTGACATATTATTTTGTGTGTATTTTATCTTTTATTATAAAATATTATTAAATTTTTAATGCTTAGATGACCATAAAAATTAATTAGGGTGATATAATAAAATCACGGTTGAAACAATGAAGCAGACATATCTTAAGTAACTTATAACAACTAATTAGAAGTGATAAGATAAAATTATTCATAAAAAATACATGTGAAAAAAATTTGAATGGGTCTCATATAAGACATCTAATTAATTTAAAACATCGAGAGTTAATTTATTATTTTATGTTTATTTTATCTTTTTATTAAATATTATTAATTTGTTAATACTTAAATGACTTACAATAATTAATTAGGGATGATATAGTAAAATTACGATTAAAACAACTGAAGAAGATAGTACAAAACATCATGAGTTAATTTATTATTTTATTTCTATTTTATCTTATTTTCAAAATTAATTACGGGTGATATGATAAAACCATGATTGAAACAATGATGCATACATGTCTTAAATGAGCTATAACAATGATATAATGAAATTACTATAAAAATACTGATGAAAAAAATTTAAATAGGTCTCATATAAGACATCAAGTAGAAATAAAACATCAACAATTAAGTTTTTATTTTATATTCAATTTATCATCTTTATTAAATATTATTAATTACTTTATACTTAGATGACTTATAATGATTAATTAGGACTGATATAGTAAAATAACGATTGAAACTACTAAAGTAGGCAACACAAGCAGGCACATCGAAGAGGTGCCTGCTTATTGCCATTTATAAGTAACAATTAATTTTTTATTTTATATTCAATTTATCATCTTTATTAAATATTATTAATTATTTTATATTTAGATGACTTATAATGATTAATTAGGGATAATATAGTAAAATAACGATTGAAGCAGCTGAAGCAGACAATACAAGCAGACACGTCGAAGAAGTGACTGCTTATTGCCATTTATAAGTAAGTAATAACTTGATAATATAGGCAACACAAGCAGGCACGTTGAAGAGGTGCTTGCTTATTGCCATTTATAAGTAATAACTTGATAATATCTCCAAGAATCATATACTCTCCCACGTTTTCAAAAGAATCAGTTGATTCATTGTTTTACAAGAAATTCTCAAATATTTTCATGAAGTATCTTTCCTATAAATTAGGTTCCTACACTTTTATTTAGGATTATACTCAAACTACATTCTTAGACTAATTTTGATTTCAAAGTTGATATTCTTTTGTATATTCTTTTGAATGGAACCGGTATATAATGTGATTTTAGTCCTATATTTCTTTTGCTAGTCTAGAATATGTATTATGTATACAATGAGGTCATTGTTGAATTATATTTTAGAGAAAATTATATATATAAAAGATGTTTATGGTAGATATCCACAAATATTTTTGCTATTTATTATATCTCAATAGGTTAAATAGATTGTATAAATGTGGTATGTAAATTGATTCCAAACAAAATTAGACCATTGTTTGTAAATTTTCTATACTCCGATTTTCCTTAGTGATTTTGAATTAAATATCTTGATATCGATTTGTAAAAACATTACAAACACTCAATTGTTTGGAGGTCTTAATAACCAATAATTCAATGATTGAACTGAGCGTGGAAACAACCCATTATGAATTTCATATAATAAATAAATGCATAAATATTTTATAGAATAACCTCTGTTGCAAACAAAATGTAAATCTATATTTTAATGATTTTTTTTTGACGACCAAATAATCTTAGTGATATTGAGTTTCTCTAAGAATATAGTTTTCTGATTTTTGGAGGAAGAAGAAGTGCGCACTCGATGAAGAAGCAAAAGAAAGGTAAATTGCACGTTAATTATGAATGAAAAAGATTAGGAAGAATTTTAGAAAAATTTTAGGGATGATTGTTATTCTATTATTAACTGACTACATCCTTTAAGAATGCTTTTTATATATAATAATAAATATTTTTATTATTATTTTGTTATTCTTTATTAAAGACTTTTGCTGTGGATTGTAATCTAAGAATATTGTTATGAGTTGCAATAAATATTCTAGTATTGTATACATAATTTTTCCCATTAGTGAAAATAATAAAAAGTTAAGTGGGTCAAAAACACCTTATAAATTATGAATTTTTATGTGTACGTATGCAAATGGAACTTCTAATTCAGAGACGAGCTAAATTAGAAATACATAAACTATGTGCAACCATAATTAGGATTATGATCACCAAATTAGACATAAATTTATTTTCCTCATTTTCATGTTAGAAAAAAGTCATGTAAAATTAATAAGACTCAAGATGTAAAAGTTACCTCCATGATGATGTAATCTTATGGACTCAAATCATAAGGCCTTAAAAGAGCCTTATGACTAAGCTGAGGCCGTGACATCTTCCTTATAAGTACCAAACAAAATAAAGAGCCCTCCTTTAAGAAGAATCGAATGATAATCCTAAGTTTATTTGTTATGAATTGGGTATTATTTCTCACTTATAACATGTGATAGAAAGTCACATTCTCAGATGTGGTTGAGAAATCAATACTGATTTATGGGCTAAAAAAACCCTCAAACACCAATCGAAACCTTCTTATTCAAGGGTATCTTCCCCGATCACTCAATATAGAACATTGATACAAAAAAAAAATAAGGGACACTAATCCTTACCATTGAAATTTCTCTAAAAACTGGACTTATTATCCCCAGTTATACCATGAAGAACATAATTATAGAAAAGGATTGTGGTGGCTCATTCTAATGGCTAGGTTTCTCCTACATTGATCGAATGATTACTTTCCATCAATCACAAAATTAAATATAATTTTGAATAGGGCCAAGATGCCTAATCTTTAATGGTGAAATATTCCCTTTTGTTTGAATCGAGTGTGGCATCCTCGACCCCACCTGAAATGAATCGAGGAATCTCTCTCTAAAGGCTGATCTATAAGATACAAATAGACCCAAAACCTCATTCGCGTCTAGCTACGCGGTAAGATGTAAGCAGAAGTCAATAAAATTGAAAAAAAAAGAAAAGAACAAAGAAGGCATAATAGGCACCGATTGAGGTATCCTTTCTACACAAAAAAATAAAGGAGACAGAATAGAATGAAAAAGATAGAGAGAAAAAAACATCACTTCCAGATCAAGGAACATGACCTCTTTGAGTTTAAAGAGGATCGCATGTTCCTACTTGAACTTTAAAATTCCTTTATTTTTAACTAATCATTATCGAACAAGGAAATGTACGAGAACATTGAAGGATAGGGCATGACCAGAAATATGAAGAAAATAGGTTCTTAATTGCAAGCTGCCTCGAAGTGGTAAAATTAAGAAAGTTGAAGGAACTTATTACACTCTTTTCCTTGACCCAAGTTTTGTCATGGAACATTTTTTTGGGTAAGGATTTTAATGATTCAACGAGCAGGGCCGACTATTATGTAAAGCCAGTGAAGCAACAAATGTAGTCTAATAGATGTAGACTTTTTATTTTAATAAAATATTGATTTCTACTTTTGTAAAAAGGTAAAAGTAAACTCATAAAGAAAGATATTTTTGAGGTTTGTTGTATTATAACCATTTGGGACTTTGCTATGGAGATGAAAAGTTGATTGGACATTTAAATCGTGATTTTATGTTTTAATTTTTTACTTGTTTCTTGAAAAACATTTGGAAGATTTTGCCCTCTTTATTTCTTTCTTTTATTTTTTTGGCTGAAAACACGTTCTTTTTTCTTATAGGTAAAACAATTTTTTTTTAACCTTTCTCATTAGCTATATTTATATATCTTGGCTAAAAATTTCATTTACTCCATTCTTTCAATCGCTCAAAGTTAAAGTGCTATATATATTTTCTATCAAAAGAGATTTAAAAAATATCGTTACTTATTGATTTTAAAAAGGTATCATTTTTTTTTAAATTCCAATCTCTGAAGGAAGTATATCAAAGCAGTCACAACATATTGTGGAATCTATTCTTTAAAATTTTGAATCAAGTTTCATAATTTCAAATTCTAGTTTTATTTTAAATTTTTATCCTGTATTTGTTATTTTTGTTATTTGTATTGTTGGTATTTTTTCAATTATTTTGTAAAAATTTAAATATTTCAACTAGAAAGTATGAATCAGATCAATCAAAACTCAAAATAAAAATACAAATAATCCTTCTAATAGACTAATATCAATGGAATATTGAGAGATTTATTAGTAAAAATGGGACGAACTAGAATATATATATATATATATATATATATATATTCCTACTAATAGACTAATATCAATGCAATATTGAGAGATTTATTAGTAAAAAAGGGACTAATTAGAATTACTCACATAGATTTTTCAAAGAATAAACTCTTTTTCCTAATACACATTATTTTCAAAATTTGGCAAATGAGAAAAGACATGGAAAAACATGGTTGGTCTATTCTAAAGATTTAGATAAAGTATTTTATTTTTATTGCAGATTGTTTAACACAACTTCTAGTACTAGAAATAATAAACTAGCTAAAGAAGATAGTAGAGATTGGAGAAATCTTAGTAGTAAGTTTAAAGCTTGTGAAACAACAAACGAACATATTATTAATATGAGCGCATGAATTGATTTAACAATGATATTGAATAAAAATAGAACAATTGACAAAGATATGCAAGAACAAACTAATGATGATAGAAAACACCGAAAAATATATTGTCAAGAATTGTTACCGTCATAGAAAATCATGCAAAAAATAATTTAGCATTTAGGAAAAAGAATGATAAGATTTTATAAAGAAAACAATAAGAACTTTTTAATTTTAACTAAAATGATTACAGAATTGATCCAGTCATGCAAGAGTATGTTCGATGAATTAAACATGACAAAATTTATAATCATTATCTTGGACGTAATACACAAAATATTTGTTGGCAAGTGAAATTAAGAATAGAATTATTGAAAAATTATTAAGACAAAAAGTATTTCTCAATCATTCTTGATTGTATCTAGATACAAGTTATCAAGAATAGATGTCTTTTATATTGTGAAATGTAGATATTTCAACAACTCCAATAAAAACTACTAAATATTTTTTAGAATTTTTGAAAGTGGATGATACAAATGGAAAAGATGTTTTTAAAGTTATTGTATAAGAGATAAAAAATATTGGACTAATCGAATTGTGTGCGCACCTACTCTAATCCATCTAGATAGGAGAATCTTTGCCACCTATTTATAAAACATATGAAAGTCATAGAGGAAAAAATTAAACCTTAGATCTTCTTATAATAAAAATAGGTTACAATAATCAATAAACAGAAAAACTTATTTTGAATATCTAGTCTAGCTAGGTACAAGAATTACTAGAGGATTCAAAATACGAATATTTAGTCTAGCCAGTTACAAGAATTACAAGAGGATTTAAAATACGATTGACTCAGCTTCCACTGTAAAGGGTAAGAGATAGGAGCTACTGGAGATCCCTACCACATTAATCAAAAAACCACAACTGATCCTACAATCAGACTATACCCCAAAAATATATAGAAAGAGTAATATCAGTACAATCACATGTACTGATAAGCATCACCGATCGGTCCAAGTTAAATCACATAAACACACCATAAATATCCATAATAAAACATGCACTTAAATAATCCATTAGCTAAATAACATTCGTACCATTGAACCTTTATCTCCCTAATTTTATATGTTAATTATCGAAATCTCACTTATTCTCTAACACATTATACTAATCCATCAGCCAGCCACCACACCAGATTCAACCCTAAGTATCACTTCCCATACTTTCATCACCTCTAGTTATGCATTAACATTCATTTAATTAATGACTAAACAATAATCACCGTGATGAATCCCAACCCATATTACCCACTCAATTAGCTCAATAATTTATCATGCTTTTTAGGATATACCTACTTGTAGAGATACCCATGCATCGTAGCAATACGTTACCAACTAATTAAAAATCAATACCACTATATAACACTCAATATGTACACCTTTACTTAATTATTCTCAACAATATCTACAATCAGACAATTATCATCTAATACATGAATCTAGCAAGGCAGCACCATGTTTAATGATAACAACGAATAACCGGATAAGTATAAATCAATAAAAAATAGTTCACTAAGTCAAAATCATGACTAACAATATTAAGTTCAACCTTACCCCAATAACTCTTTCAATAAACTTTAATAGAAAATATACCATTTAGTTATATCAACAATCTGGACCACTCATTTATCTAAATAATACAATAGCGCAATCAGTTCATTTATTGATCTCAATATATCAACAAAAAAATAAATAGTTCATCCCATGAATCAAATATTTCAACAATAATATAACCTGATCCACTAAATGAATCAAATATATTAACAATAATATAATCTGGTCTACTTAAGGAGTCGTCAAACTTATCAATACTAGTTACATACATGCTAAGGTTCTTATGATTGCACACTAAACATGGCCTATAGGGGACAATCTCAGTTCATGTACAAAATATTCCAGACATCTATTGATTTGCAACCCTTATCCCAACAAATATGAAGCCACCCATATTCCAATGTTTTCACTTTTATACTCTTTGAATTCCATTAATTCTGTGATGATGACCCTTATCAGTGTATCTCACCACATAAATTCATGTCACATCATATGAAATTACAATATAAGATAACACAATTATATTTGTATTTCAAACAAGTCTTTTTACACCCTCCTTTTAGATGACTAAACCACCTGTAACATTATCCAATCAGTTAATATGCATATCATGCATTGCAATAAGTAAACAAACACTCCAATCACTTGATCAAACTCAAGATCATAATTTTATGTAAATAGTTATTATTATTTAATCCACAAAATCACAAGTATGACCGAAGGCCCAATAATAACTTATAATTTAGGCCTTATTAATTCATATCAATAAAATTTAAGTATTCATTTTAGAAGTGCACATTCAATCAAATACAGTCTTCAACAAATACAATAATTAATATTTTATATAACTATAAGTTCTTGCATGATTCTAGTAGTTCTCATGATTTATTTGAGATGTTAAACAAGGTTATTTGGTGGTTAGAAATGTTAGAAATGAGTTGGAAAGTGTTCAGTTTTTAGATGTGAGTTTTGGATATTAAAAAGTCGCATTTGTGTAATGTTTTAGGTCCAACCCATTGGGGTTATGCACGATTCAAAGAAATAATTGTAGTTTATTTTTAGTGATTTATCATGCTAATGCCATGCCACGACGACTGGGTACCACATTCAGTAGCGTGGCATGGTTAACCCCATCCAGATGCAAAATTAAGTTATTTTCTTTCATTTTTGAGGGTAATTTTATCTTTTGGCCTAAAATGCTATTTATAATCGATGTAAAGCCATTTCTCTCAACACTTGAAAATAAATTCATCTTTTTCATTTCTTCCCAAGTTCAAGAACAGCCAAAGAAAGGGTTTCCCTAAATTCAACTCTAGAGTTTCAATAAATTCTTAAGTTTCAGCTATGTGAGATTTCAACAAGCATTTTCTTTCATTCGCGTGCCCAAGAGCTTCACTTTCATTAACAAATTTTAAATCTAATAACTAGGGTTCAAATCCAATTTCTCATAAACTTGAATGTTATGCCTCCCTATGAAACTATTTATACAATCTTACTAAATTCGTGAACTTTTTGATTTAAATATGACTTATTAACTTAATTGAACTTATTCTCTACAATCAGTTAGTTTCGATATGAAATTCTTTGATTTAACAATTATTATAGGATTTAAACCATTTGATAAGATTAAATTCCCCGATCTCAGACTTGTATGAATCTTATGAATTAATCTATAAATATGAACAGAAATAGAAACATAGTTTATATTTATAAATAACAAACTAGTTATGCTTATTTCATGATAAATTTTATATATCATCAGTATAGTTTTGGGATTAGTATTGAGCACAAAAATGACACGAGTTTGCATATCTAAGTCCTAAAATTATGCACCAATGTAGGTATTTTATTTTCTCAAATAAGCGCAGTTTAGTATTCATGTCACCCATGTCTTTATATCCCGACAAGGTATATTGAATTCTCTCCAACGGGTGTATATATTAAATTCCATGTTTAGCTCATGTGGTTTATATTAGTTAATAGAATATCCACATTAAATTAGTTTTACACCTTAAGTGTGTATGTATCCCTGAATTTTATGTTTTGTACTTTCTCTGTATATGATATTTCAGTTTCAGCTTTACTTATGAAATGGTAAGTCTTTATACACTTAAATTTCATATTTTTATTACATGATTCCTATTATTTTTTCATGTACCACGCATACTCCATATACTCCATACATTTGTATTGACCATGTGCTCTACATCCTATCATGATGTATGTTCTGGTACATGCCCTCAGCACCATGATTAGCTACGATCATCAGTGGTTACTCCAATTTAGTTGGTAAGTCATTTTGAGGACTATGATTATGTTTTTATTTATTTTAGTAGTTCAGGTTATTATTCAGTTCAGACTTTCATGGCTATGGACCGATTGAGGGTCTGTTCCTGTAACTCTTTAGTAGTTTAGAGACTTGTTTATACTGAGTAGAATTTCTTAGGTTATTTTCATATTAGAATTTTTTCAGTTAGTATTGATATATTTCATACTTGATATTTCTTATCTATGTTTTTTTTTTTAGCAAACATTAGCTTTCTCTCATGACTTTAAGTTATATGAATATAGTTTCGTGTTATACTAGGTGCCACGAGTTAGTTTTGGGCCACTTCTAGTCCTAAGTATTGTGTGACGTCTAGGGGTAGTCTCACAGCATTACAATAATCTTATTAGGTATGATTAAACACTCATCTAACAATTCAACCTTTTAATCATGCATAATCTAAACCGAGTTTTTAACTACATTTAACCATCACCTACTAAGTCACGTGGAACACAAATATCCACATAACATTTTAGAACTTATTTAGAACCTTCATTATCTGCATGCATATCCAACCTTCTATCTTAACCCTAAGTTATCACTATGATTATGCTACTGTCTAATAATCTCACTTTACACTATGCCACCAATCAACCCTCAATCAATATTCATTAGTTTAACAACAACTTCTGAGCTTATTATTTTGAGAATTATCTACAAACAGATTTAGCATGAACAAATAATAAACAACTTCTTGAATAACACTTCAACATGGAATATCATACAATTGTTATCCACGTATTTGAAGTTATTATTTTAGCCAACCCAACACTGTGTCTGAAGTCCTAAACATGAAATTTTCCATCAATCTATGTTATGTATATATTTTGTAATCCTGGTCTATAATAATTAATTAAACCTAGCCTACTTGGGAACTAACTAACTGCTATGGAGGTATGAACGCAAACTTCTAACTCTATTCTAGTGATTTTTGGCATGGAATTGAGAGAAAATGATAGGTTTTCCCCTCGTTCACGTATACCTTCTTGTTCATTGCTCCAGAGCTTTAAGGAAACCCTAGGGGGTTATTAGAATGAAACCTCATCATATATGTAACTAAAATGGAGAAGGGAAAGTAAAGAAAATGGGGGACTATTTTTGGTCCTTGAAATTCCAGTATAGCGACCGGTAGGCCGCTACTATTGCTTCGCTATAGTGAAAAAATTTCCACTGTAGCAGAATGAAGCCAGTCCATAAAAAATTTTAAATTCTAAAATTATTCAGCTAAGTCTTTTACACAAATAATTAAAGATGTTTTCAAAATTCCCAAACCCGTTCTCTTTGAATTAGGTAACTTTAATAATGATGGAATAATTTGTTACAACCGATACCAATTTACCTATATTTGTCCCCAAACCATCAAGTTAGGAAAAGAATGAAACAAAACACACTCAGCCATTAATGACTACTCATTGATTATGAAAACATAATACTCACCTTTCTCATCAAATTCACAAAATATCTCGCTAAATTTAAATCATATTTTTAACTATTCCATTCCTTTCCTCAAATAAATTTTGCAATCATAAATTGCACAAGATCATTGGACAAAGTTTTATTTTTGAGTTCCCAAAATGGCTGGGGACTCACTCATATACCAAGAGATCAAATAAATTCAAAAATTAAACAACCAAAAATTCCTGTCCCAAGTGAACTAGGTCCTGCTATAGCAGAATAGTCCCATTATAGCAGGATGCATGCCGCTATAGCGGGATAGAATAGTTTAATGCTTTGAGAAATGGTTTCACAATCATTTCTCAAAATTCACATACTAAACCTCCCCTTCTCTCTTCGATTACTTTTCTCCTGATGTCGAAAATATGGTAACTATCACTATAATTCTATTTTTTTTACTTATTACTCGTATTATTGTAGGAAATTGCTTGAATTTGTAGAAATAGAGTAAAGTTTAGGGTTGTTTTTTAAAGTCTTTGGTCTTTATTTGAATGAATTTTTGAAGCAAGGTTTCTTCTCTTATGTTTACCATGCTTCTATGTCATTCTATGCATAATAATTATGGGACTTATGGCCAATTTAGTATTGAACAAGTATGGAATGTGAGGGGTTGTTTTTGAATTTGTTCATGATGATTTGAGAATGTTTAGGAGTTTAAAAATTCAATTTTTTGCATATACTAGTCTTAAGATATTTCCCCATACCGATCTGTGCTTAAAATGTTAATAAATGGACAATTTTCGCAAAATATACCATTATTACATTATTTGAGAATTAGAGAAATAAAGACCACTATAACAATCTCCTCCCACTATGGAGGCCATACCATAATAGTAATATTTCTGCTATAGTGGTCCCATGGTAGCAAATGCAACTCACTATAGGGGGAGGCAATCAGGCAGTAGCCTCCCACCTATTTCTTATATTTAGCCTTTTTCTAAAACTGAAATTCTATAAATATTTCTATAGGGTCTAATTTACTTTTTCATGATTTTTGAAGGATTACTATCTCAATGGATAACAACTAAGAAAATGCTCTTCCTATTTTTGAAAGAATTCCTGACCAGAATTGTCGAGATTTATTTTTAGAATATCAAAGAATGGGATTCTACTATTAAAGGGGATTCCTTTAATAGCTCTAGGATTAAAGTTCTACAACAACAAAGTTCTACAACTAGCTCTAGCAGAGGCTCTTTACGATGGGGTTTCGGGTTGGGTTAGGGAGTTTTATGCCATTCTTTTGACCATGATTTGAGATGATCCCAACCCTAACATATACATTCAAGGAGTGGATGTCCTTATGTATGCTCAACGAGAAGCTTAATATGCCAAATATCTCTAGTATTGAGTACCTGGAAAAGGCCCGAGAGATAAATATGTGGTGGCTATAGGATATTCTAGTAGTAGAGGATGATAGGGACAAGGTCTACTGGCCTAGTACATAAGGTTTTAGGAGTACTAAATTGCTGCATATGCTTAGAGTTGGGTGAACTTGGTAACTCGAAAGATCCGTCCTTAGCTGACACTTATGATGTGACTTACCTCGAGATTTGGTGATAGCTTGAGCCATACAAAAAATAATGTTGACTTTAGGGGCACATATTGTGTTGTATTGGAAGGACTTCTATTGGGGCAACAAAAAGTCCCCTTACCTTCCTGACCTAATTTTAGAGTTTTTTCGACGTGTAGGAGTTCCCCAAGAGTATGCTGATAGGGTCCTACATGGAGACAAACTTCTACCCTATTAAGGTTAAGGGTGATTCATCCTAGAGAAAGAAGAAGAAAAATATGGGAAATGTGAAAGTAGCAGAGTTGAAGAGAAGGATGATGATTATACCCTTCCTAGCCAACTCTCAATTTTCCTTGGGTACCTAGATCGGGACCTAAATGCCATGTAAATGTTTTCATATTAGAATTACTTGTATCCCTAGTATAAATCCCCTTCTATCTCAATATCCCCACCTCGCACTACCCAAGACTATGCAAAGCTCGAGAGAGAGCTGGATAAAGAAGAGAGAAAGAGGTGCTCCTAACATTGCATGATTTCCCAGATATGGAAGCTACCAAGGTCACGTTCAAGTGTGCTATCCATGACAATGAGATTCCCAACTGGAGGTAAAGGATGTACAAGATTTCTCCTTCCTAAGTGAATTAGAAAGAGAAAGCTGCCACCCCAAAACCAAAAAAAGAAGAGGCATCCAACTTAGTCCCCTGATGTATATCATCCTACTTCGCCCCCTCCTATTTACTACAGATATTTGGAATTAGGTTTCCCCTATTTGGGGCATGTCACAAATAATTTTTTTTTTAAAAGAAAAAAAATTATTCTGCACATGGATGCTCATTTTTTATTAGACTAGTGGTGAATGCATAATAATTATCTTATACTATGCGATTTTGATTGAACATGTGGTAGCTTATAGCTTGAATTAGTATTTTGAACAAGTTGGGAATGAAATACAAGACAAGATAAAATAGAGAAGTGATTCCACTACAGTGGCCTGTATACTGCTACCACAATGCTAATATAGCAGGAGTATTACTGCTAGAACTATCCAATAGTAACAAGAAAGTGCCCGCTATGGAAACCTAATATAAGTGGCCAAGAAAATTTATGTTTTCTTAGGGGAAAATAGTGCATGGGTACATGAGAATCAAACGAAAAATCTTGTTAATGACTACATGGGTAGGCTTGTTTAGGGGTTTTGATGTTTCTTTTTCAACCAAACACAAAAATGTTACCCATAGTTCCTTTTGGAAACCTCATGGGTGTAACAAACAAATTAAACCAAAACCTCAATTGGACATTCATGTTTCTAGGAAGATGACCAAGACATAGAAAATTCACTATCCATGCTTATGCCTAAGACAATGAAAAGGAACAAGCTAACATCTAATCTATTGTTCAAAAATACTATTCACCCACATCCTTCTTTCAAGGATGATGTGCAATTTTGGGAAATCGAGGCTTTCACCCACAAATTCCAATTTAGCAATCAAGTATTTGTGAAACCCACCATCATCAACTAAGAATTTACACTAACAATCAAAATCCACACATATTTTTACCTTATTCAAATATAATCCCAAGTTGAATATTTATCTACTCATGAAAATAAGAAAAAGAGCATTACCCAAATTGACATTCTGAGACGCCCTGGGTTTTTTCCCTTGGAAATTTCCTGAGATATGAGCTCATTGAACTTGTAACAAGTCATCATACGATTCATATGGTGTGGGTACGAGTCAGGTGACCGAACTCGTAAGGTGTCCAGTGGGTGATGGTTAATTTTTTATTGCGGGTATGACTTGGTGGGTACATGTCATATTGGTTAGTGATGGGTTGTTAGGTTGATCCTTCACTTAATCTGAAACTTAGTAATTTGACTTGGATCTGAGTATGAGTGGATCACTAAGAGTCGTGATGATAGGGTCGAGTGGTATAGTCTAGCCGTATATTGTACAGTGTCCAACCCCTTTTGATTCTGTCTTGGGCATGATTGTACCATATGAGTCGTATGGTCTGGTCATGAGTTGGGCAAGTGATTCATATGTTTTAAAAAATGTGGTTTCCTAATTTTTGTCTTGGATACAATTGGAGGGTACCACTCGTATGATGTGGGTACGAGTTGAGGGGTCCAATCGTACTCACCTGTGGGAATTTTTACTGTTTTAGTTGGGGGGTATTCTGGACATTTCTCCTCTTAAAGACTGTTAACCCCATGACATAAAACCCCTTTTGAGACTTTATTAACCTATTATTCTCAATCAAACACTATCTAAACACTCTCAAATCTCTCTCAAGCTCTTAGTTCAAGCAATAGGCTAGGGTTTCATCAAGTTACTCAATAAAGGGCTTTCAAGAGTGATTCTCTCCATCTTCATTGGTGTCTAAGGCATGTTACTCCTCCCTCATTGTTAGCTCAACTAAAATCATGCATTAATGAATGGTTTTTCATGGTATTATTGTGGTATTATTTTGGTTTTGAAATAGATGTTAGGGGTTTTGGTTGTTCTTGATTGGATAATGTTTTCCCTTATTTTTCTTATGATTTTTCATGTTATAATTATTTTTGAACATGTGGTTGCATGGGAATGGTCAATTCATACTTGGTTTGGCTTTTGAAAATTATATTCCCTCAACATATTTGTTAAAACGCCAATGAGAATGCTTTTCTCACATAGTTTGACTATTATTGAAACCTTTGCATTGTATAAAAAGGTAATGGAACCTAAATTTTTTTGGATAGTTTTAAATGATTTGGAAAGGCCTTGGTTTCCATGGTTTTAGTATAATTGAAAACTTTGGAGTCAAATTGATTTAATGGCTTTGGTATGGTATAAATGGATAGACTTGGAAGCTCTAATTATGGTATAATGATACCAATGGTTAATACCTAATAAAAGACTCCTTAAAAATTATTGTATTGTGTAAATGGTTTTAATATGGGATTAAAGAGGGCATATATGTACCAAAGTCATGGAAGATAGAGGTCCCAAGGGGACCAAAATTAGAAACTCATAATTGCCAATATGCGGTTTGGTCTTGGTGACCTTTTTCTTAATGTCACATTTTATATTTGGGGGATGCACTAGTAATCCCAGGTTCTTTTCTTTGGTCATGCGGCTTCATGCACTGGGGCCCTTTCAGTAGGGGGAGCTGGACCTATATAACACGTGGGTGGTTTTAGGAAGACAAAGCTACACAACCCAGGTTAAAGGTTTTAAATTCATGCTAAAATCGATTACCTTCCCTGGCATAGTATACATGTATATATTTATGTAATTACATATTTTATTTACTTTGGTTTTGAATAATGACATTATTTTATCCTTATCCTTGAGAACATGTTAGTTTTCATTCCGCTAACCGTCTTCGGGTACTGTATCCCCATGCGATGCAGGAACCGACCATACTATTCCTTGATGTTGGGTGTATTTATGTACTCTAGTGTTGTTATCCTAACTTATTTAGCCTTGTTTCAAGGATAATTCATGTGCTTTATGTGTTGATGATGATATAAATAAGTATGTAAGGGTTCTAGTATATGTTTATAAGGTTTAAAGGTGTTTCCAAACAAGTTTGTGCTTTATTGAGTCGCTTAGAGTTAGACGAGAAAACTAGTGTTACTATCTTGAGCTAGATGTCGTTCTAGTTAGTATCGATGGATTATAGTATATTTTATGAGTTTGTTATGATGTTAATATGTAATATAATGTGGAACGACTTTTTTAGAGTGTGCAAAGTTCAATTAAAATGAGCCAAGAGTCAACAGTACACTATAGAGTTAAGTGGTCGAGACTAGTGCTCAGATTGGGCTTTTAGTTCATAGTTCTTGTTGTTATGATGTGACGAACTCTAATATGTGGTGTTCGATCATGTATGATGATTGAAGGGTTGATGTTGATGCAAAATGACACCACAAGCAAAGGAACAAGTGGAGGAAACACTTAGACAAATATTAGATCGATTGGCACATTCTAGTAGCTGCCTGTAACTTTCACGCATTTCCCCCTCCATTGACGTGATATGGAGCATGCGCAACACCCTAGGAATGGTGATATAGAGCCCGCGGCACACCTGGTAGTGCGGTGCAATGCAGCCCGCGATGCATGATCCATTTACATGCCGGCAAAATTCCCTTTACTATAAATATACGATCCTACACACTTTTACAAGTATCTTTGGAAGTCTTGGAGTATTTGGAGGCTGCTGCAACTAGTTATTATTAGGTTTTCCATCCTTTAAATTAGTTTCTTGATGGTTTTGATCATTGATACAATTATCTGGATGATGATTATGACTATTAGTGTAATACCCCATACTTTTCCTAGCTCAGTTCGGCTCCTAGTTGCATGTATAAGAGGCTTAAAGCCTGAAAATTTAACGAAGTGTTGGGGACTTAGTCTTATTTTTGGACTCTTAATATCAAGGATTTTTAAATGGGTCTTCCCATCCCCGAGGCATAAGTTTTTAAGTTAATTCATGTTCAGGGGTGTAAAGAGCATGTCTCGAGGATGTTTTGGATTTTTCGGATAAAGATTTGGTCGTGTTTGGATTTCAATTCCATAAACTCACCGCGATAGCATCACGTCGCGCTGCTTATAGCGATGAGATGCTCACTGCATCATGGTGCCCTTCTAATCGGTGTTTCAGTTATGAAATTAAATATCTGAGGGAAAATTGAGTCTTTTCCCCTCAACCCAATTCATAAATACACAATTTAAAGCTTCATTTAGGGAATTATTTACCCATATTCTCCAATTTTCCTCTAAAAAACAAACCCTAATCATTCCCCAAGTCCATCAAATTCAGCTACCTCCGCTTCAAGAAAACGAAGAAATCAAGTTCCCAATCCAAGAACCTTTAAGGAAGCTTAAAGATTTGTGTTTCTCTTTCAACATTTAAGGTTTAAGGTATGTGTGATATTCATCCATAGGCCCTTTTCACCCATGGAGTCCAAGAATCCCCCTTTTATATTAAATTATGAGTCTTTACATGTTTACGATGAATTATCTCCATGAAATTGTTATTGATTTTGATTACAAGTTATGTTACAAGTGTTTTTCGATGGAATGAGCCCTTATATGATTTTAGTATTGAAATCCTCAGGTTAAATCCCTAATTCATGGTTTTAGTATTGTAACTACGTTTTTAATCACATGCTTTACCCATTCCCATGCTTAAATTCACAACTCCCATGTGTTTGATGAAATGTCTAAATTTTGGTTTGAGTAATGATCCTTTATTATCTTTTTTTAAAGCTTCATATGTCTTTATTGTTTTTTTATTCAATGATGGAGGTTTATGAATAGCCAATACTTAGCTCTTTATATGATTTCGGTATATTTAGAACGGTTTCAGATAAACCATGAGCATTGTCATTCAATTAGTTATCATGATCAGTTGTTTTCTTAGTTAATCTTAGTTCAATTTACTAATTAGTTTCATTCAGTTGGGAGTTAGATTTACCACCTAGTGAACCCAGGAATGGGGAAACACCGGCCAGTAGAGGGTGTAACCTTTAGTAGCAGTCCCTTAGTTCTAGAACTACGTAGCATGTGCAGGTTAGAGATATCAACCTGCTAGTTGAGGGTTTATAAAGTGTTAACCTACCAGTTAAAGGTAAAACATATCTCATTAGAGCACCTTTCAGATGAGGGCGACTCATTAGTGGATACACAACCATTTTTAGTACCCATGGCACGGTACTGACACCCTTCCAACTAAGTTTATAGGTTGGACCCCACTCAGCTCAGATTAGAGCATGTCGGTTAGATGATACCTCCCCTAATCCCAGTTCAGTATTCAGTACAAAATTTAGTTCAGGTTGCTTGACCATAGCATATAGTTCATTAGTTATTTAATTACCATATTTCAATATTTAAGTTTACAAACTATTTCAGTATCATGTTATATGTTTGGTGATACATTCTTAGATTTTACAATTTTCATGCATCTTATGCATCAATTAGCTCATGTTATTCAGTTAGTCATTATCTTATGCTATTCAGTCAGTCAGTATTTCATGCACATGAACTATGTATTTCAGCCTAACTACATCTCATATACTATTGCATTCAAAGTACTGATTAAATACTTTTCTTTGTGCTATGTTGTCTTATATCATAGGCTCGGACACTCAGTTTCTTGACTGCACTTAGATAGTTCAGCTTATCCGCAGCGATAGTTATGGTGAGTCCTCATATGCCAAGGACCTGTTTTGTTATTTTTGCATTTCTTTTCAGTTAGTTCAGTTTGGAGTTAGTTGGGGCCTATCCCATCAACTCTTTTCACTCAGTTTAGAGGCTTTCAGATATGCAATCAATCAGTTAGAAAGTCAGTTGGTTTTATCATATGTTTCAGACATGTTTTGATACATATTTAAGTATCCAGTTTTACATTATCTTATCAGTTTTTAAACCTTATGGCATTGGCAGTTTACTTCCATATATGTGTATTTTGTTATTTTATTCAGTGCTTATAAAAGGTACCTGCTCATGGGTTAGCTTGTGGTCACTTGTGACTCTAAGCACCATTTTTGCGACTAGGGGGTAGCCTTGTGTCGTGAAAAAACTTGGTATGAGATCCTAAGGTTTTACATTGTCCTAGAGAGTCTGAAATCTACATTGAGTAGAGTTTTGTGCATGGGTGTGAAGCGCACCACACTTATGGACAAGAGGCTATAAGACACTTTTAGGGAAAATGTCCTTTTTTTCAGTATTCATATCGTGAGAATGAGAATGAGCTCTATTTAAAACTCTCTTTCTGACTCATCCTTCCTTTCATTTATAGAAAATGCCTCCCCAAAAAAATAACAGAAGAAGAAATAGGAAGCAATCCGAGCATCTGCCTGTTCAGGAAGATCCCCTAAAAGAGCATATCTCTCATACCAAATTCAGAGCTACTTTCACTACCTTAGCTCATTTAGTTATTTTTTAGAATGATCAGCATGTTATTGTCCTATCTAGGCTTATGGTTTATACTCAATAGAGTGAGGAAAAAAATCATAGGGAGAAAGGAAGAGAGAATACATAGGTGAGAATAGGTAGTTTTAAGTCAAGGTCAGAGAGTGGTAAACCATTCCCAGTTCCACAAAAAATCCTTAGCCCCAGCTCCTTCTTCAACTAGTGAGCCAGTGCAAAAGTTCAAGAATGACAATCGGGATAGAGCGCTAGGCTCTAAGCCTCAGGGTAGCATGAATAGTGGTCGTACTAATCTGCTCTGCGGGAGGTCTTGTAGGAATCATTAGGGTATGTGTAGGGATGGTAGTGGCGTGCGTTTTGGATATGGAAAGCCAGGCCATAGAGTTAAAAAATGCCCCAGGTGGGTCAGCATTGTCAGTACAATCGTTCCTAAGTTCCGATTGGTCGCCAAACTCAGTAGTGTGACACTTCCAGTACAACCAGTGGATAGCGCTAGAATAGGCTGTGTGCATGTTAGTCCTAACAGGATTAGGTAAGTTATCCTGATATCGTTACGGGTATGTTACAGGTCTTTCATTTTCATATGTATATTTTATTAGACCCCAGAGCCTTACTTTTTTTATAACCCCTTATATAGCTGTCAATTTTGGTGTCAGTCCCAGAACTCTAGTAGAGCCCTTCTTAGTGTCTACCCCAGTAGGTAAATCTATTACAGCCAAATGGGTATACAAAAATTACCCGATTACTATATCTCAGGAAATCACTTTAGTAGATCTTGTAGAGTTAGAAATGACTGATCTTAATGTCATTCTCTACATGGATTAGCTCCACTAATACTATACTTTAGTTGACTATAGAAATAGAGTCATCTAGTTTTTATTTCCCAATTAACTAGTCATTAGATAGAGGGGCAGTACCTTACTGCTTAGGGGTCAGATGTGTTTTCAGATCCCTCTTCAAAATCCTATGATAACATATGATCTAGAGTAGAAGCATGAACCGAGAAGTTTAGCAGCAGTAAAGTAGGGATAATGTTATCTGAGTTTGGTGAATTATGTATCCATGGGGCCAGTTGTATGGAGGGTGACCCAGTAGGCTTGAAAAAGTGTATGCAAGAATCTAAGTCATTATGATGATGCAGGCATACTTATATAGTACCCTTGAGTGTAAAGTTTGAATGAGGCTAGTAATATAGTAATTGATGTTCTTACCAGCTAAGTTATGGACTATAGGATATTGATGTCGGATGTCCAAGACTAATGGTAATTCTCATAGTTTAGGGAGAAATATAAGTTTAGAGATGTGACATTAGTAGGCTATGATGGAGGTTAGTATGGTTCATTAAAGGTCTGGGGACATCTATTTTAAGTGTTAGAATATAAGTTTAAATCTTTGAAGATTGAGAAAATAAAAAGGAGAGTTGAAACTCTAGATGGTGTGAACTCATGGTATGGTGGTACTCATGAAGATCCTAAGTTAGTCAGTGTTTAAGTTATTATGTGATGACTATTGTAGCTATAAAAAGTTAAGAGTTATATCTCAGAAGGGAGTATTAACAGCAAGTTTTGGACTTTCAAGTGTAGTCTTTCAGGGTGAATTTGTTACTAATGAGTATTGTCATGTTTCGAACCTTAGAGCAAAGTGCTGGTAGTTTAGTTTAAAGTTTATCAAAAGGGTCCTGCAGACCTATAGTGATGGCTTATGCTAAGGGGGAGATGATAGAATGAGTAACAAAGTTAGGCTCTTAGATTCTATTAGTGATGCTAGTATATTGTAGAAGAGTAGTGAGGGAGGATGATTCCCATCCCATTATTATTTCAGTATTTGTACTTCCATTATCATGATATATACTCATGCCTTACATGTCAGTTCCCTGATCATAACTCTAATTCATGCACTTTCTATAGAATCATGTACGCTTCCAGTTCTTAGTATAAGGAGTACCAGTTTGCTCAGCTGTACGAATCATATTCCATGAAATTTATGAACTCCAAACTTAGGTCATGTAGCTCATGACTTATGCTTTACGGTATGTTTAGTTCCAGCACTCATGCTACTCTCTTAATGATGATCAGTGAAATTTAGATTATGTCATGTATATCATCAATTTTATCTCTATAATGAATCCAGGCCGTGGATACTCAATTTCTCAGGCCTCAGTAAGCATCCAAGGTGTGCATAGTATTCTTTCATGCTTCAAGTCCTCATTCTCTAACCTTTCAATGACCTTTCCTTATGAATGGTAGTGGTGATGAACAATTGTTGAGATAGGAAAGAGTAAATGTTTCATGTTGGGAAATTATTATTGTATGCTTGTTTTAGCTAATGCTGTAAGTGTGAAGTAAGATTGAGGTCACGTTTTTGGTTTATGTTATGGCTAGCTAAAATTTTTTGTGTGATTTTCTTAAGAATAACGCATGGAATTTGTTAATGATAGAAGTATTACAGAGTATGGAAATGACACTTTGATGGATTTTTTGCCTAGAAGTTCATGTATGGTTATGATGATAGGCTTTAACGTCATGTTGGTGTATATAAGTGGATGAGTGCATTGCGCATTAGTGCATTCCTAGTAAGAGGTTCAAATTTAGTTGTTGAAGTGGTAAGAAGAATTATTCTTGAGATGAAAAGTTATAAAAATGCAGGATGTAATAAACTCATGATTCCAACTAGTATTACAGTGTTATGGGTGCACTTTGTAGATTCAAATAGGCTTGAACGTAGTGCGAGAATTCAGTTTAGCTTAGACTTCAGTAGATAGAGTTATTAGTGCCCATGTGAATATTTTCAGTAGCCTCAAGTGAAGTACAGTATTGCAGTGGAATATATAGTTGAGGGAGTATTTAAGGAGTATGTCTAAGCTTGAGAGTAGTAGTTACATTGTCTAAGGCATAGCAATTCTAGTTTATGTTTTATAGGCCTATGACCCATGTTATAGATTTATAGTCTTATTAAGTGTCCTTAATTATATATCTTATTCAGGTCATCCCCATGTTCTTTGCTTCCTACTGTTATTATAACTTCTTAGAAAGATTGTTGAAAAAAAATACTCTAGTGGAGTATAAGCTTTCACTATAATTCAGTCCGTGTAGACAACAATTCAGTTTAGCAGTCAGACAAATAAGTTTCCATGGTTTTTCCATCTTCCGATCTAGTCATACTATTAGAAGTTTCATGAATATTGCCATTCCAATAGATAGTTTGTTTGCATCTATATAAATTGTGAATTCAGTTCAGTTCATGCATCATGATTCAGATTCAGATATTCAGTCATGATTCAATCCATAAGTGCCTAGTGCATAATCTCAGTCTTTCCTTAGTATTTTAGCCAAGTTAGTATCATTCGAGGGATGAATAATTCCAAGGGAGGATGTGGTAGTACCCTGAGTTTCCACATCCTAAACCTCTAAACTTTTCTTCACGAAACTAGATCTAGGCTAAGGCAATGATTACTCATAAGATGATTCTCTCATTCCTATCTCACACTTGTAACCATTCTTATGTCATTGCATATATTCAACGAATCAGTTCAGCTCATGATATTCAGTTCACTTATCATGTTTTAGACTCAGTTATGTAATCATGATTTTCGTTATGTATGTTCAGTGTATAAACTTAGTTTCTTCAGAACTCTCATACCCCATACATTTCCAAGCTAAGTTCAGCTCCTAGTTGCATGTATAAGAGGCTTAAAGCCTAAAAATTTCACTAAGTGTTGGGAATTAGTTTTAGTTTTAGCCACTTAACTTCGAGGATTTTTAAATAGGTCTTCCTGACCTCGAGGCATAGGTTTTTGAGTTAATTCATGTTCAGAGGTGTAAGGAGCATGTCTTGGGGAAGTTTCAAATTTTTCAGACTAGGATTGGGTTGTGTTTGGATTTTGATTCCAGCAGCTCACTATGATAGCATCATGTTGCGTTGCTTATAGCGATGAGACACTCACTGCATCGCGGTGCCCCTCTAATCGGTGTTCCAGTTGCAAAATTAAATACCTGAGGGGCACTTGAGTCTTTTCCCCTCAACACAATTCATAAATCCACAACTTAAAGCTTCAGTTAGGGAATTATTTGCCCATATTCTCCAATTTTCCTCTCAGAAATAAACCCTATTCATTTTCCAAGTTCATCAAATTCAATTACCTCCTCTTCAAGAATGCCAAGAAATCAAGTTCTCAAATTCAAGAACCTTCAAGAAAGCTTAAAGATTTGTGTTTATCTTTCAAGATTTAAGGTTTAAGGTATGCGTGATTTTTAACCATTGGCCCTTTTAACCCATGGAGTCCAAGAATCCAATTTTTATAACGAATTATGAGTTTTTACATGTTTACGATGAATTGTCTCCATGAAATTGTTATTGATTTTGATTACAAGTTATGTTACAAGTGTTTTTCGATGGAGTGGGCCCTTATATGATCTAAATATTGAAATCCTCATGTTAAATCCCTAATGCATGGTTTTAGTAATGTAACTATGTTTTCAATCACATGCTTTATCCATTCCTGTGCTTAAATTCATGACTCCCATGTGTTTGATAAAATGTCTAAATATTGGTATTTGAGTAATGATCCTTTATTCTGGTTTTTAAAGCTTCATATGTCTTTATTGTTATTTTTGTTAAGTGCTAGAGGGTCGTGAATACTTGATACTTAGCTGTTTACATGATTTCAGTATACTTAAAATAGTTTCGGATAAACCATGAGCGTTGTTATTCAGTTAGTTATCATGATCAGTTGTTTACTCATTTAAGCTTAGTAGTGGGTAGTGTACAGGTCTTTCCCATGAAGATCCATAGGTCCACTTGCAGAATTTCATTTAGCTCACTGATATATTCATTCCGATAGATGTGAATGCTGATTATGTGAGGCTGACACTCTTCCCCTATCACTTATTGGGAAAGCTAAAAGGTGGTTGAACTCTAACCTAATAAATTCAACCACATCATGGGATGGCTTAGCCCAAAAGTTCCTATCAGATTCTTTCCATCTGGCAACACTGTGAAACTTCGTAGTGAGATTGTGAGCTTCAAACAGAGGCCATATAAGAACCTCTATCATGATTAGGAGCAGTTTAAAGCTTTTCTTTGTAACTGTCCACATCATTAATAGTCCAATGAGGTACTTGCTCATACTTTTGTAGAAGCATTTGACCATAACATAAAAATTTTGTTAGATTCAGCTACAGGTGGTGAAGCATTGGAGCTGAGGTATGATCAGCTGTACACCTTATTGAACTGGATAACACAAGGAAATCTAGAATGTCATTATGATTCTAGGAGTGCGACAAAGAAAGTTGTAGGTGTGTTGGAGGTGGAACAATACCCCACTTTATTAGATCAAGCGGAGATAAAGAGCCTGCAAGCGACGACAAGGAGCTTGGATTTGCCGGTGGGTCAGATAGAGGCAACATAGAATACCAAACCTCAAGGTGGTTTGCCAAGTGATACTGAACAGCCTAAACAAGTTATGGAAATCACTTTAAAGAGCGGTAAAGAGCTTCATGGAGAACCTCTAAAGAAAACTAAGGAGGTAGATGCGGCTTCGAGTCCTAAATAATAAATGACCAAGTTGCTGAATAGTCGAGAAAGTCTAAGTACTCAAAAGAAAAAGTTGCTAAAAAAGTAAAGAAGATACCATAACTACCTTTCCCACAGAAGCATATAAAGGTAAAGGAGGATGCATGCTTCAAGAAGTTCTTTGAAACATTCAGAGAGATACACATTAACTTACCTCTTTTAGATATTTTGCAAGGAATGACCAAGTATGCTAAGTATTAAGGGACGCGTTAGCTAACAAGGTTAGGTTGCAGGATGTGGAGGTGGTAGCACTCATTAAATAGTGTAGCTTTCTAGTGACTCAAAAGATGCCCAAAAAGCTTAAAGACCGTGGGAAGTTCACTCTCCCAATTCAAATTAGTGAGGTGGTACATACACTTAGTGACTTAGGGTCAACATAAACTTGATGCCCCTATATCTGTTCAACATATTGGGCTTGGGAAATCCTAGACCAAGCTCTGTGCTATTGAAGTTGGCAAACGGGACCATAGCCCATCTTGAAGGAGTAATAGAGGATGTTCTCATTCAGGTTGGTAAATTTATTATTCCTACTTACTTTATTTTTTTAGATTTTTAGGCAAATAAAAGAGTACCAATCATCTTAGGACGTCAATTCTTAGCGACGAGAGGAGCATTGATTGATGTGAGAAAGGGCACGCTCAGAATGAGGTTGGAGGATGAAGAGACAGTTTTTAAACTGTACAAACCGCTTAACACACTATCCTACTATAGATACTTATGTATGATTACAGTTCTTAAAAGGGATAAGTGTGAGGTGGTGGAGCCTATTCCACAAAAGACCTCTTTAGACTTTCTCATTGAGCAACCAAAGTCATAACTACCTAGGCCCGATGGATGTAGATTGATGAGCTCAAAAAGACTAAAGTTGAAAAAGCTATTGACCTTGAGAGTTCACTCCCAAGAGGTCAGAAATGAATAAGAAGATGGCCTCTAAGTTTGAGGAAAAGGATTAAGGAATTTGGTTGAGTCATAGCTGGGTTGTGCCGCGACACTAAATCAGGTGCTGCATGGGAGGCAACCCAAGTTAAGTAGGTTTATTTTATTTTTAGTTTTTTTGATTTCACATAGTTTTTGTTTTGTTGAGTTATAGGTTGATGGGAAGTCTGAGTACCCAAAAGCCTAAGCTAAGGAGCATGGAAAAAACTATGTGTGGGGTCTGCAGACCCTCTTGATGTATAAAAATGTTACTAGGCCTAGAGGCCTTAGAGAGTATTTCTATCTCTACTTTTAAAATATACTTTAGGGACAAAGTAGATCTATAAGTGTGGGTGGGGAAATTCCTATTTTTAGGGTAAATTTAAAATTTTTTAGGTTAGGAATAAGTAGGATGCTCTTGTTAGTGCTATATGTGATTGCATCATGCCAATGTTTGATTGTAAAAGCATGTTGATTGTGTGAATTACTACTTTGAGATTCCTAGGCTCCTGATTATGACTTTTGTACTTGTTGGCTTAATGTAGAAATTTATGTTATTGTTTGGTTAAGTGTTTATAATGATCCTACTTGAGTTGAACATGTGCCATGTGTGTGTGAGGTCATTTGTATATCCCTTGTTACATATAATGCTAGAACTTTCCTGGTGTGTGTGCAAAACAAAATAAAGAATGTGGGTTTAGGTGATGATATAGGCATTTCTTTGATAGCCTTGTTTTATCCCCTCTTTTTGACCTATCCTTGTGCTTAATCGCAGTATGCCCCGTTGAGCCTTTAGCTTTTTATTTGGCAACTTCATATGTAACTTAATCCCTACTTTGATATACCTTAATTTTATCCAAAGCTCCTACGAGCTTTAATGTAAAATTAGTGAGCTAAGGAGTATGAAATTGAAGAAGGAAAAGATGAATTTGAAGCCCCTAAAGTGTTAGCTATTGGTGTTTAAAAAATTGTTATGTGTTATGGCGAGGAGTTGAGTAATGAAAAGAATAAAAATTTATTCAAATTGAATGAGTTAAGTATAGAATACTACCACCATAGTGTATGTAAATGAGCTAAAAAAGATAGGGTGTATCTAAAATAATAGGGTAGACAAAAATGGTGTGCTTTGGTTGTTAGAGTTGAATTGAATCAACTATATAATATATTAAAGCGCTTAGGGATGATAGTCACTATTAAGCCAAAATAGTTTCTACCCATCCCTTAGCGTACATTTCAACCCTTGAAGACCTATTTGATCTTAAGCCTTAACAATTTGATATTAGTGAAGTACTACACTATCGGCAAGCCTATGGTTCATTATGTGTAACTTGTCAATTCCTTGCGATAGTGAGCGTAACTTGATTTGTATACCCATTGTTTTATAAATTGTAGTTATATGAGTGAGTATGGGTACTCTCTTATTACGAGGGAATATATTTGATGAATATGGGTGATTTGTATGATGTCTTTTATTAAACAGTGAGAATTAGTTTGCCAACTTGGTGAGTGAATTCTTGAGGCTAGGATGTTTTGAAGTAGGGTTGTAGAACTTTCAATTGTATACCTAACGTACTTAGTATAGGAAGTTGCATTCTATGTAGTCATTATAGTACTCACTTGAGGGTCTTTCATGTAGTAGAAGTGTGGAGTCTCCTCAGCTTATGATGCTTAGAGTAAAGAGTTGTTTGTGTTTATGCACTCTGGTGTTGTTATCTTAGCTTATTTAACCTTGTTTTGAGGAAAATTCATATGATTTATATGTTGATGATGATATAAATAAGCATATAAGTGTTCTAGTATATTCTTATAAGATTTAAAGGTGTTTCCAAAAAAGTTTGTGCTTAATTAAGTCACTTAGAGTTTAGACGTGAAAACTAGTGTTACCAGCTTGAGGTAGGTGTCGTTCTAGTTAGTCTCTATGGATTATAGTGTGTTGGATGATTTCCTTATGGTGTTAATATATAACAACTTGTTTATAGTGTGCAAAGTTCAATTAAAATTAGCCAAGAGTCAACAATACATTATAGTGTTAAGTGGTCGGGACTAGTGCTTAGATTGAGCTTTTAGTTCGTAGTTCTTGTTGTTATGATGTTTGGAACTCTAATGTGTGGTTTTTGATAATGTAGGATGCTTTTAGGGTTGATGTTGATGTTATATTGATGAGATACAAGCTGAAAACTAAGGCAAAACGACACCACAAGCAAAGGAACAAGTGGAGGAAACACTTAGACAAATATTGGATCCATTGCCCACAATTTGCATGCGCCGCGCCCTCCATTGTAGTGCTATGGATCATGTGCAGAACCCTTGGAGTGGTGCTATGGATCCTGTGGCATGCCTGGCAGTGCGGTGCAATGCAGCTCGCGGCGCATGGTCCATTTACATGCCGGCAAAATTCCCTCTAATATAAATACACGATCTTACACACTTTTACAAGTATCTTTGGACGTCTTGGAGTAATTGGAGGCTATTCCAACTCATTATTTTTAGGTTTTCCATTCTTTAATTTAGTTTCTTGATGGTTTTTTATCATTCATACAATTATTTGGATGATGATTATGACTATTAGTGGCTAAACGCCCCCTTTCCGGGGTTAAAGCCAAGAATATGACTACTATTATTTTGAATTGATTTCATTTAATTTTCTTATCATATTTGGTTGCTTGTTCATCCCAGTTTTAACTATTTTAAGGATTGATCACCCTTGCAATACATATAATATTGACCTTGTGATCTCAGGAGAGGGAATAGGAAGATGGAACAAGGGGATGAGCAAAGTAGGGTTCTTATTCTTTTATGAAATAGGAAATTTGAATTTGAATTGAGGACATGGATGTACCTAGAAGCCTTGATTCATATGTAGGATGATAACGTTAAATACTTAATTGGATTATTACATCCCCGCTTAATGATGCAGTTGTAATGTCCAAGTTAGGTAGATGATTAGAGGTCGGGAGACAATGATCATGGGATTAAACCTACGAATCAACAACCAAGATAAGCGATCTTACGAATGATGTTCAATAACATAGTATGATTGTTCGAAGTACTTTAACCCTGGGCTTTACTCTATTAATTGTTCAATAACAAGTGAACTAGAATTTTGATAGTTATTGGAACAAGTCCCAGTGGTTTGATATTCGGCTTTCTTGAAGGCCACTAGATTACTTGGTAGACCATGTATACTTACGTGTGCGCTGTCACTCCTTTTGCTCAGTGACTTGGATTCGGGGATATCTTAGAGTTAGACTGAAGTGGTGCACTTCCATACTCCAAAAGACTTCATTTCATAATATGGGCTTTGTTACATTATTTTATTTCTTGGACTTTTGTTTTGGCTATGGTTGGGGGAATTTTTCAACTGAATATTCTTTGTTTTTTATTAGATACTTTGTGGGACTACTATAGGGATGAGCAATGTCGGTATTGGTGTCAGCCTTAGTATTGGTATTAGTATTGGGGCTGACATTGGTTGGATGTTTGATTGAGGTTGTTGGATTTTGGTTATAGACTTTAATTACAGTCTTCGATTATTTTTTTTTATCTTGTTATATATTCATAATTTATCCGGCATAGGTTGTATGTCAGTTATTGTTGGGTATTGGGGGTGGTCAATGGCCCCAGTTGGACTTGAGGCACCTGATAGAACTAGGCCTTGGTTCGAGTTATGTCAGATTGGTATCAGAGCACTAGGTAATGGTCAATTGGGAGTCCACAAAGCCATGTCGAGTAGAGTCTATTTTAAGCATGTGTAGCATGCCACAGTCATAAGGGAGAGACTACAAGGAATTTAGGAATGTTTCTATTTCTTATGTTCTATTTTCAAGCTTTAGAGTCTAAGATCTTAAAATCTTCTCTAATACCCATTTGTTCACTTTTTAGATCATGCCTCCTGAATAATTTGAAGTTCACGAAAACTCCTCTATCCCATCCAAGGACAATGTTGATGGGAATCATTCTATTTATGAGGTCCATACTCAGTCTTGGGATCAAACTCCTAATTTCTCTCCTGGAGTTCCACTGGTTCCCTCTAGTCCTTCTTGAGCTCCTTAGGCTGAAGTGATAAATGTTGAGTTTTATCAGTCTATTCTTATGTTTTCACAGTGGGTAGCTTCTAAGTTTGAGTGGGGTTTTCCTATTACTCTATCTTCTGAGGCCATAAGGTGGACAGTTTATGTGGTTGAATCCTCTAACCTTCATAGGTGTTAGGGTTAAAGAGGATCTTGAAGGATTTCTGTATGAGATGGAAAAGATTTTTCATCTTATATATGACACTAATATGGATGGCATGGATTTCACCTATCAGCTAAAAGCTGTGTTGTACCAATGGTACAAGGAATGGGATCTGGCAAGGGGTGACGATGTCAAGTCATCTCTATGGGATGATTTTTGTAATATTTTTCTAGATCGTTTGTTTCCTCAAGAGCTGAGGAAAACATAACCAAAAGAGTTTTTAAATCTAATGCAAGGTAAGATGTTGGTCTAGGAATATGCCTTGAAGTTTCACTAGTTATCACAGTGTGCTTCATAGTTGGTTTCTAGTATGAGGGTGAGGATGAGGAAGTTTTCTTTTGATTTATCCCATTACTAGATTTTGGAGAGTAAGGCTGCCTTGTTGAACAAAGACATAGATATATCTAGGTTGGTGGTATACATATAGTAGGTAGAGAAAGAGAAGAGGAAGTAGGCTGAGTTAGTAGAGAGGTAAGGCAAAAAGTTTAGATTTTTTGAGCAGGGTGGTGGCCAACAGCAAAGTGGACATGATGGTGGTAAATGGTCCACGATGAAATAGGGAAATTCTTGGTATTACTCGATGGCTAGTTCTCCCTGCCTAAAGCCATCGGGTGATAGGCATTTCTAAGGTAGCGATAACTTTAGGGCACAGGGTGTCCAATCTCAGGCTAGTGGGGCTCAATTAGCTCCATCATACCCTTTCTACTATTTTTTTAGTAGATTGCATTAGGGTTATTATGAAGAAGAAAGGGATAAGTGCTTCAGCTGTGGTCATGCAGGGCATATGATTAAGAACTGTCCAATGACCAAGGTTGCTTTGGGGGCAAACAAGGTTCCATTTGCCTCTTCATTAGCTTTGGCAACAAAAGGTGCACCATCAAGCTTCAGCAATGGTCGTTACCATCTCTATGCTCTCATTACCCGACAAGAGTAGGCATCACCTGATGCATCACTATTATGTTGAAACTCTTTTCTTGTAATGTGTACTATTTACTTAATCTGAGGCCCACTCTCTCTTATGTGACCCTATTATGGCTATGTATTTTGTTTTTATTTCGGAGTGTATTTTAGACCCTTTTTCTATTTCTACCCCAATAGGTGACTCTGTGATTGCTAGAAGAGTCTATAGGGGTGTGTGTGTATCTGTTGGTAGTAAAGAAACAGTGGTGGATCTGTTTAAATTAAATATGGTGGACCTTGACATCATACTAAGGATGGATTGGTTGCTCATGTGGTATGCATCTCTAGACTGTTGGACCATAAAGTTGTCTTTAAATTTTATAATAAGCCAATTATTAAGTGAGAGGGTGGTTCCCTAGCTCCTTATGGGAGGTTCACATCATATCTTTGAGCTTAGAGATTAATCTCCAAGGGGTATCTCTATTATCTGGTTTGGCTTAAAGATTCTAACTCGGAGGTTCCTTCTTTTTATTCTATCTTGGTGGTAAATGAATTTTCTAAGGTCTTCCCTGATGACCTTCCTTGTGTTCCTCTAGATAGGGAGATTGAGTTTGGGATTGATCTTATTCTGGAAACTCATCCAATTTCTATTCCTTTATATAGGATGGGTCCAGCTGAGTTGAAGAAGCTTACAGAGCAACGAAAGGATCTTTCAGATAAGGGTTTCATCTGTCCTAGTATGTCCCATGGGGTGCACCTATGTTGTTCGTGCATAAGAAGGATGGTTCCCTTTATATGTGTATTGATTACTGACAGTTGGATAAGGTGACAGTAAATAATAAGTACCCTCTTCCAAGGATAGATGATTTGTTTGATCAATTGCAGGGTGCTAAGTTTTTCTCCAAGATTGATCTTTAATCCGGGTATCATCAGTTAAAGATTAGGGAGACGGATATCCCTAAGACTGCCTTTCATATTCAGTATGGGTATTTTGAGTTTTGGTTATGTCTTTTGGGTTGACCAATGCCTCGGTGGCATTCATGGATTTGATGAATAGGGTCTTCTGTCAGTTTATGGGTTTATTCATTATTATGTTCATAGACGATATTCTTGTGTACACTAAGAGTGAGGTGGATCATGTCGATCACCTTCGTATGGTGTTGCAGACCTTGAAAGAGTAGCTATTGTATGCCAAGTTTTCAAAATGTGAATTCTGGTTGAATGTTGTCACTTTTCTAGGTCATGTCATTTCTAGTGAAGGGATCATGGTAGATTCATGGAAGGTTGCAGTGGTTAAGATATGGCCTACAACCACGACTCCAACTAACATTCAGAGTTTATTAGGTTTAGCTAGTTACTACAAGAGGTTTGTAGAGAGTTTTTCTTCTAGAGCTGCCCCATTGACTAAGTTGACTTAAAAAAAGTGAGGTTCTTATGGCTTAGTGCTTGTGAGAGTAGTTTTGAGAAGCTGAAGGATAATTTGACTTTGACCAAAGACACTAATGGGTTTATGGCTTATTGTAATGCATCCTATGTGGGGCTTGGTTGCGTCTTGATGAAGCATGGCAAGGTGATAGCTTTTGCCTCTAGAAAGTTAAAGGTGCATGAGAGGAATTATCCAACTCATGATTTGGAATTGTTAGGTGTGGTATTCATATTGAAAATATGGTGTCACTATCTGTATGGAGTACATGTGGACATCTTTTTTGATCATAAGATCCTGCAGTATATGTTTACTCAGAATGAGCTTACCATCAGGCAAAAGAGATCAAGTTTCTAAAGGAGTATGACATGAGTCTTTACTACCATCCAGGTAAAGGTAATATAGTTGCAGATGTTCTTAGTAGGTTATCCATGGGGAGTCTAGCTCGTGTGGATAAGGAGAAGCGGGTATTCGTAAAGGACATTCACCATTTGGCTAACCTTAGAGTTCATCTCTTGGACTCTGAGAGTGGTGGTGTATTTGTACAAGAGGTGGTGCAGTAATCTCTTGGTGATGAAATCAAGGAGAAATAGATGCTAGATCTTGTCTTGATGAGTATCAAGGGTGAAGTAGGTGGACAAAAGGTGATGTCCTTTGGATTAGTGATGATGGTACCTTGCGATACCAAGGGAGGTTATGTGTTCCTAATGTTGACGGTTTATAAGAGAGGATCTTGGCTGAGGCATATAAGTTGCTTTATGCTATTTATTTTCGCTCGATAAAGATATATCATGACCGTAAGGAGATATATTGGTGGAACAATATGAAGCGGGATGTTGCTAATTTTGTGGCTAAGTGCAGGATGTGTCAACAAGTGAAAGTTGAGCACATGAGCCTGGAGGATTGTATTAAGAAAATGAGTTTCCAGTGTGGAAGTGGGAAGTGATCAATATGGATTTCATTATCGGTCTTCCTCAGTCTCAAAATTAGTTTAATTTGGTTTGGGTCATCATGAATAAGATGACAAAGTCTGCTCATTTCTTGCCTGTGAGAACTAACTTTTCAGCTGACGATTATACGAGGTTGTATCTCCATGAGTATGTAAGGCTCATGGGGTACCTATTTCTATAATCATAGATCGTGGTATGTATTTTTCATCTCACTTTTGGCGGTCGTTTTAGAAAGGGTTTGGGACCAAGGTGAGTTTCAGTATTGCTTTTCTCTTTCAATCAGATGGGCAAGCAGAAAGAACTATTCAGACATTGGAGGATATAGTTTGTGCTGGTGTGATTAACTATGGTGGTAGTTGGGTGGAGCATTTTCCACTTTTAAAGTTTGCTACAATAATAGCTACCACTCTAGCATTGAGATGGATTCATTTGAAGCTTTATATGGTAGAAGGTGTCGGTCTCCTATTGGTGGTTCAAGGTTAGTGAGGCAAAGATGTTTAGTCTAGATTTGGCTCACCAAGCCATGGAGATGGTGAAGGCGATTCAGATAGACGTAAGGCTGACCAAAGTCACCAAAAGTCCTATGCAGATGTGAGGCAAAGGAAGTTAAAATTTGAGGTTGGGGATAGAGTGTTTTTGAAGGTGTCTCCAATGAATAGAGTGATGTAGTTTGGGAAGAAGGGGAAACATAGTCCTCGGCAAGGGTGATCCATCACAAGTTGTTCCTATCAAGGATATTGGTATTTTGGATTCTTTGTCTTATGTGAAGATCCTAATTGAGATCTTGGATTGCTAGGTTCATCGATTTTGGACCAAGGATGTGGCCTCGGTAAAGATTCTATTGATGAACCACATGGTTAAAAAGGCTACTTGGGATGCTGACGAGGTCATGAAGTCCAAGTATCCATTCCTATTTTTTGGTCCAAAAATTTGTACGAAAGGTATGTGTTCTTTATAATGTCTTTGTTTTCTCACTTATTTAAAGAAAAGATTTATTTCCTTGCATTTTTGTTTTCCAACTTAGATTAAGGTTTGGATTGGAGGTGTCGGGGTGTAAATCGTGCTTATACTACCTTGTTCCATCATTTGGGGATGAATGACCCAAGTAGGGAAGAATTGAAACACCCAGGATTTTGGCCCTTAGAAATTTCCTGAGCTTTGATCTCACATGTCTTATAACGACTCATCATACGCATCGTACAGTATGGTATAACTTAGGTGACCTAACTCATAAGGTGTACAGTAGGTGATGGTTAGTGTTCTGTTGTGGGTATAAATTAGTGGGGGTACGTGTCATATAGTTTGGTGATGGGTCATTGAATTGATCCTTCACTTAATCTGAAACTTAGTAACTTGACTTGGCTCTGAGTACGAGTGGTTCACTAAGAGCCATGAGGATAGGGTACGAGTCGTATAGTCTAGTCACGAGTTAGGCAAGTTAGTCATATGTTGTACAGAATGTGGTGTCTAACTTTCTATCTTGGATACTATTAGAGGGTACCACTCGTATGATGTGGGTACGAGTTGAGGGGTCCAATCGTGCCCACCTTCGAGAATTATTACTGTTTAAGTTGGGGGTATTCTAGAAATTTCCCCTCTTAACTCCTTTTAGCCCCACGACGTAATTCTCAATCAAACACTCTGGTAATACTCTCAAATCTCTCTCAAGCTCTTGGTACAAGCAAAAGGCTAGGGTTTCATCAAGCTACTCAATTAGGGGCTTTCAAGAGTGATTCTCTTTGTCTTTCTTGGTGTCTAAGGGATGTTGCTCCTCCCTCATTGTTAGTTCAACAAAAAGCATGCTTTAATGAATGATTTTTCATGGTATTATTGTGGTATTGTTTTGGTTTTAAAATAGATGTGGGGGGTTTTGGTTGTTCTTGATTGGATAACATTTTCCCATGTTTTTTTGATGGTTTTTCATGTTATAATAATGATTTGAACATATGGTTTCATGGGAATGGTCAATTGATACTTGGTTTAGCTTTTGGAAATTTTATGCCCTCAACATGTTTGTTAAAATGAAAATGAGAATGCTTCTGTCACATAGTTTGACTATTATTGAAATCTTTGCACTGTATAAAAAGGTAATGGAACCTAAATTGGTTTGGATGGTTTTAAATTATTTGGAAAGGCCTTGGTGGCCATGGTCTTGGTCTAATTGGAATCTTTGGAGTCAAATTGGCTTAATGGCTTTTGTATGGCATAAATGGATAGCCTTGAAAGATCTAATTCTAGTATGATGATACTAATAGTTAGTGCCTAATAAAAGACTCCTTGGAAAATGGTTGAAATGTGTAAATGATTTTAATATGGGCTTAAAGGGGGGTGTATAAAACCGTGGAAGGTGGAGGTCCCAGGGGGACCGAAATAGGAAACTCATATTGCTGATGTGAGGTTTGGTCTTGGTGACCGTGTGCATGATGTCACACTTTATATTTTGGGGATGTACTACTTATCCCAAATATTATCTGGTCGTACGGCTTCACACACAGGGTCCTTTCCAGCAGGGGGAGATAAACCCATATAGCCTGTGGGTGGTTTTAGGACGACAAAGCTACACAACCCGGGCTAAAAGTTTTAAGTGCATGCTAAACCCGGTTCCCCTTCCCGACATAGTATACATGTATATATGTATGTAATTTCATATGGTTATTTACTTTGGTTTTGAATAATGGAATTATTTTATCCTTATTCTTGAGTACATGCTAGCATTCATTTCTCTAACCGTGTTTGGGCGCTGTATCCCCACGCGATGCAGGAATCATCCATATTGCTCCTCCTACTCAATGACTTGGATTCAAGGAAAACTTAGAGTCAAATTGAAGATCTTCCATACTCTAGAAGAGTCCATTTCATGATATGGGCTTCTTTGTATTATTTTTTTTTCTTGGACTTTTGTTTCTGCTATGGTCGGGGGCATGTCCCGATCGGATTTTCTTTGTTTTCGGTTAGAAGCTTTGTGGGACTATTTTGGGGATGGGCAGTGTCAGTATTGGTGTCAGCCTTGGTATTGGTATTGGCATTGGGGTTGACCCCAGTTGGATGTTTGATTTTTGTTATAGACTATAATTACTGTCTTCAATTATTATTGTTCTATCTTGTTATATGTTTGAAATTAATCTGATATTTATTGCTAGTCAGTTATGGTTTGGTATTGAGGGTGTTCTCCAATCTCGGTTAGACTTGAGGAACCTGACACGACTAGGCCCTAGTCCGGGTCCTGTCACATTCATTTCATCAAATGAAAATAAAGCAAGAGTAATCCCAAAATTCCAAGCTTTAATTACAACGGAAAATATCTTTTGGAAGATTTACTATAATTGTTCTTCCCACACTAATTGGAAGTTTTCTCTCTATATGAATTTCAAGGATAGTTGAAAAAATATGCAAAAGTGAAAGGGTTTTTGCCCTTTGAAAGATTGGAACCAGCTGTGGGAAATTATATATCTACCCCTAGGATGTTTTACGCTTCATCGTGATTGTCGGTGCATTGATCCCGATCACGATGAACTCATTGTGATGATTAGCTTTGACAGATTTGGGTTTGTCGCGATCGCGACCTCAGACCACGATCACGGTAATTGAGGGTCAGTTCCTTCTATAAATTTCCCAACTTTTGAACTACTTCTACCCTTCTTGATCTCTTTTCTGCTCAATTCACTACTTTTCTTCCCATTACCTATATACTTGGAAAACATGAGAATTAATGCATCTAAATGACAAATTTGTCTCATTAACATCATTTAATCTTAGTAGTGTGCATTAATTTGGACGTCAATGAGTTGTAAATTTACCACTCATCAACACTCCCAACTTATATCTTTGCTTGTCCTTAAGCAACACTACTTCTTACTCAATGAGACTATGCAATTGTAAGACCATTGATATAACTAAATGATCACAATGACTTTGAACTTGATTAGTACCAACAAATAACTCTCAAGCATGGGTAAAGCTATTCTCACAACTCCCCTCAATATAAAGCACATTATGAAAGACACAAAAGACTTTAAAGAACGACAATGCAATAATTACCAACTCTCTAGAAATGACTCTTCATTGATAGTGACTCAACTATAAGCCTTTGCCTCATTTTTAGAAGATGACAATTTCACCCACCTCAATTAGTCTACGTGCCTTCTCACAAAAAAGAAATCCCACACACCAAATTCTCTATAATGTAACAAGGGATTTGAGTGCAAGCACTCACTCTTACAAAGAATCTCTCAATGCGAACGAGTATCATACTATATGCTTGCCCTTGTGTTCAATCACCACTATTATGAATACACTTGATTGGTGATCTCAAAGGACTTTTTCAAGATTGTAATGTAGGATCGGGGAAAGGGTATGGTATCATTTAGGAACAAAGTGACTACACCTTCCTTGAACATCTACATCATACTTTTCAACCCAACTTTTGACCATGGTCCACTTCATTTAATTCCAAAAATTCACACATGCCTAAGTTCGCTACATTGGTTTACCCATATCTTTAAAAACATCTTATTTCGCTTATTTCTTTTGTAATCTATGATTTTTATGCTTTTGATCATTCCTTTCTTTTTCATTTTTTTCTTTTCCTTTCTTTGCTTAGCTCATAGGCATCCACTTACATTACCATGGCCCAAGGTCACCTCTTCCAAAACTTACCACCCCTAACTTAAGCATTTGACTCAAGTTTCATTTTCCCAGTTCAAGGAGGGTAGGGTTCAATAGAGGAATAAAATTTTAAATGGTTTAAGGCTTGTAATGTGGTTTCCAAAGAAAGGCTTGAAAGCTCAAAATGAGTGACTAAGGATACTATTTTATGTACGGGTAGTCTATTTAGGCTAAAGTGGGTTCCTATGTTCAAAAAGAAGGTCTAAGATCACTTCACCAATCAAGTATAATAACAATTAGCCTTGAGAGACTAACGGGGCAAGTTCTAGATAATATAAGAATGCATGAGAGTTATGCAATTATGCTCACCACACATGACATGCAAAATTTTGAAGGAGGCTCAATTACATTTCCTACTAGAGACAAAAAAAGGTATTTAACATATACTACAAACTAAGGACTTCAGAGTCACAAAAAAAGGGAAAGTATTGTTACAAAATTATTCACGTCCATGCCCATGGTTTTCAAAAATTTTGGACAGAGCGGGATGTTTGCTTCGCATTTATGTAATGAAAAATTTGCTATTGATGGCACAAAATTAAGTTGTCGTCTCACCTTTCAACTCACATGAGGGCAAACCAAGTGGCTACTCAGACTTCACCATAGGTATAAGGTCAATCCCAAAACTTCGATGCTATGGGTACTAAGACTTCCCCTACATCTATGGCTCCAACCCAGTAATGATGATTTTCTCTTCAGAATGTCGTCACTCAATCTATCATTAGGAAAGGCTCGTTCGAAATTAATCAAAAGAAACACAAAAATCTCTATGCTTTGAGTGAGACATTTAGACTACGATGCTCGAACACAAATGTAACCCCACCCCCAACTTAAGGAGTTGAAATGTCCTCACTGCATATTAAAAAAGTAGAAAGGTTAGAAAGGGATCCCTTAAACATCAACACAAATTTATCTGAACTATCACGATCGCGATATGATGTACCGCGATCGCGGTAACTGAGATTAATTTTCCCCCTATTTTGCCTTGTTTTTCTGCACATCTGCCAACTTTCCAACTTTATTTCCCCCTTTTTTTTGGACTTACAACTTGCGTCAAACACTTATAAAACATCAAAAATATAATAAGTGTGTAAACGATGGGTTGCCTCCCATCAAGTGCCAAATTTAACATTGTGGCATGGTGATTCTTTCTCAATATTGAGGATCTTTGAAATGTACCAACTCCACCTTGGTTTCCTCGGGGCCTCCTACATTGTAGTTTTTCACCCTTTGTCATTTTAATACAAACCTTTTTTTCTCATGATCCTCTAATTTGATAGCACCACTTGGATAAACACTTGAAATCACAAAAGGGCCCGACCATTTAGAATGAAGCTTTCTTGTAAAAAGATTAGAATAAGCGTTATAAAGAAGTACATTATCGCCAACATAAAATTCCCGCCTTGGTAACTTAGCATCATGCCATTTATTTATTTTTTCCTTATATAAAGTTAAATTTTTATAGGCCTTGAGTCGGAAATCCTCCAACTCATGAAGTTTAGTGACCGTTGATTCGGAAGCTTCTTGCCAATTCATATTTAACTTCTTCAACACCCACAAGGCTTTATGCTCAAGCTCAAAGGGCAGGTGACATGCCTTCCTAAACATCAATTTTTAGGGAGATATACCAATTGGGGTTTTGTAGTCCTTCATATACGCCCAAAGTACCTCATCAAGCTGCCTTGCTCAATTAGTTTGGCCTATATTTACGATCTTCTCAAGTAGAACTTTGATTTATCGATTGGAAACTTTGACTTGGCCACTTATTTAGGGGTGATATAGGTTAGAAACCTTATGATTAACACCATATGTGTCAAGAAGGGCCATGAATACCTGGTTGCAAAAGTGTGAGCCTCCGTCACTAACACGTGGCATTCTGAACCTTGTAAAAATATATTTCTCCAAAAGAAAGTGACATTTTTGATCTCGTTGTTTGGAAGTTCCAAAACTTCTACCCATTTGGAAACATAATCAAACCCTACCAATATATAGTCATTACCAAAGTAGCTCACAACAGGGCCCATAAAATCAATTCCCCACACGTCAGAAAGTTCAACTTCAAGATTCAGTTTAAGGGGTATTTCATGTCTTCTTGAGATGGCACCTTGCATTTGACATTGATGACATTATTTTACCCACTCAATGTTATCCCTATGAATGGTGGGATAATAATAAACACATTGAAGAACTTTGGTGGCGATTTGAATCCCCCTATGGTGACCACAAAAAGGGAAGGAATGACACACTTCAAGGATGTGTTTAATTTCCACTTCCGTAACACAAGGCCAAATCATACCATCTGTGCACTCTCGAAATAGGAAGGTTTCATCTTAAAATATTTATTTGTGTTAAAAAAGAACCACTTTATTTTATGATAGCTATGATCCTTTTAGAGTACTCCACTCACCACATAATTAGAATAGTCAGCAAACCACAGTGTAACTCCTCCCAAGCTTGACATGACTAGCTCATAGAGAAAAGCATCACTAATCTCAATCTCACCATGACTTTCATGATTATTCTCAAGGCATGAAAGATGGTTGACCACTTGGTTTTCACAACCCTTTCGGTCTTTTACCTCAAAATCAAATTCTTGCTAGAGAAAGATCCATCTAATTAAGCGTGGCTTAGCTTTTTTTTTTTCATGAGGTATTTAAGGAAGGCATTATCTGTGTGTACCATCACTTTTGTTCCCAACAAATAGGGACAAAACTTTTTGAAAGCATAAACCACCACCAATAATTCTTCCTCCGTAACCGTTAGTGATACTAAGCATCATTAAAGGTCTTGCTTGTATAATATACCGGATGAAATAACTTTTAGTTGTATTTACCTAAGACCTCCCCTAATGCAATTCTGCTTGCATGACATATCATTTCAAATGGAGATGACCAATCCGGGGTCATAATAATAATACGTGATACAAGAAACTTCTTGAGACAATTAAAGGACTTCAAGCATACAACAGCAAAATCAAATTTTTCCTTTTTTTTGAGGATTTTGCATATTAGATGAGCTATTTTAAAGAAATCCCTAATAAATCACCGATATAAATCAGCACGCCCAAGGAAGCTCCAAATATATTTTACGAAAGTTGGAGGGGGTAATTTGGAAATGACCTCTACCTCATCTTGATCAACTTGAATACTCTTTTCGAACATCTTGTGGCCTAAAATGATACCCCCCTTGACCATAAAATGACATTTCTCCCAATTGAGGACAAGGTTGGTTTCCACACAACTCTCAAGTACCTTGTTTAGATGCTCAAGTCATGACTCAAATGAGTTTCCCATTACCAAAAAGTCATCCATGAAGACTTCTATTGAATCCTTAACCATATCAGCTAAGACTGATAACATACACCATTGGAATATTGTTGTTGCATTGCACAAACCGAAGGACATCTGCTTGAATATGAATGTTCCATAGGGAAAAGTGAATTTTATCTTATCTTAGTCTACTGAGGCAATACAAATTTGATTGTACCCCGAATAACCATCAAAAAAGCAATACCACCCTTGGCCGGCCAACCTATCTTGCATTTGGTCCATAAAGGGCATGAGAAAATAGTCCTTGGTCCAAGTATTCAACTTGCGGTAATCTATGCACACCCTTCACCCCGTGACTGGTCGGATGAGAACTAGGTCATTTTTATCATCCACAACTACCGTAATGCCACCTTTCATTGGGACACATTTTATCGGTCTTACCCATGTGCTATTAGAGATTGGCTAGGTGACTCCCACATAAAGCAATTTTATAATTTATTTCTTCAGCACCTCTTGCATAGGTTGATTTAGCCTCCTTGATTTTCCATACTTGGTAAGCGGTCTTGTTCTAGTTTGATCATCTAGGAACAAATACCAGTAACTATGCCTATAATATCCATAATTATTCATCTGATTGGTCGAATAAACTTTTTCACTACCAATTTCAAAGCCTCCACTTGGTAAGGCTTGATATAACTTGAAATAATGATAGAAAAAGTGTAGCCTGGCCGTTAATATTTGTTGGGATCATTATTTCCGAATAACTACCTGTTCCACCCCACCTAGGTTGGATGTCAAGTCTAGGACGTTCTATGACAAGGATAAAAACTAACGTTTTTAATAACACTTATCATCCCTCCGTCCAAGAGGCATTGGACTTTACTATTTTTGAATTCGTGTTCTAGACAAAAGTAAAGCTATGTTGCCTAGGACTCAAAGTGTGTAATACTTTGGATAGCAACTAGAACATAATAGTCCCACGTTTGCCTGTTGATCAATTAACGTTTATTAATGTGATTACATGCAAAAATAAATAATTATTTATGATGTTGTTAACCTATAAACATGATATCTAAATGTTCAACAAGTATTTAGTATGAAAGAGACAATTGTGATTCGTGCGAAACAATTGTGTTGTCAAGTGTTTAAAGAGGGTGTCTAAAGTGCGGTACGGATTTCAAGAAATTATGCTTATGAAATAGTGTTAGTACTGTGAGCTAAGGAGAATGTAACGAGACATTAATATACCAAGTAACACAATAATATTGCCACATAGTCATTTATGCTGATAGTGCAAACAGTTTTACATTAGGATGCTGAAAATTGACATGCTAAAAGTGCCTAACACTATATTTTTTACATGTTGAAAGTTACGCTAATCATGTTGGAAAATCAATAAAACATGCTAGAAATTACTTTAGCCATGCTGAAATTATTATAAAACCTGCTGAAAAATTTGTTGAATATGTTGAAAGTATCATTAAACATTCGGGAAATTACCTTAATCATGCTAGAATGTAATTGAACATGCCAAAAAATTAACTTAAACATGCTGAAATTTTAATTAATCGTGCTGAAAACATTATTAAACATGCTGAACATCATTAGAATGTGCAAGAACAAGTTCTAGTGATGCTGAAATTATTTTTAATGCATATATTGATGCGCAGGAATTAGGTTAACAGACTTGAAAATATTGATATGCTTAATGCTTATGTTTAACATGCTACCAAAAATATATTTATATGTTAACATGCCATCAATATGCTAATATGCTTGATGTCAAATAGTTTAGTATGACGATTTTTAGGGATATTTAATAAACCGTGGATAATGATTTGCATATTAATAAATCCTAAGTTTGTGCCTAAATGATCCACGTAGCATGTAATACACGTAAAACCTACGTTGTGTCTATCTATGCCATTCATAGTTCACGTAAGTCCTCGCCCCCCAAAGTAGTCCCCAAATTATTATTACATTAATAATAACATTTTACAGAGGGTATTACAACATAAGTGATAGCCAGATTAAAGAAGAGAATTAAACAACAATCCTCTCCCTATCTCCGGGCGACTCTTCAAAATCTCGTGTCGAATTAGGCCTGCGAAACAATACATAATAGCATAAAAACAAGAACAAACATCGAAATATTCTTATAGGCATGTTCCTAAAACCATCATGTAGTCAACACATACACAGAGAATAAAATAATTGCGTCGATTCGTGAACTTACCAACAGTAAAATAGATAATAAGAGTAATACAACCCAAGCAAATTGTAATAGTGAAATACGCAAAGTGTTTTTCAGCAGCCTTGCAGGAGAACCAAAGAACCTTTAAAGTATCTAATTATTTTTGTATGAAAGTAGCCAATAATTTTAGTTAAGAGAGTAGTGATTATGAATTGTGAAACTTAAGCCGTGTGAACTTGTCCCTCAATGAAAGGAGAGGCGGGTTTGTATAGTGAATGGGTCAGACAAATAAAGAAAAGAGAATATCTTTTGTTAGTAAATTCGAAAAAAATAAAATCAATCAATCAAGAAATTTTCACACTTATATAAGTCAATTAATTTTAAAATCAGTCCAAACATAATAAGGAAGAGAGATATCAATCAACAAAGAACATATTTGATGTAACAAATAAACAAAACTTTCCTTAAATATAAAGATAACACGTAGCAATAGAATCAGTCAAAAATAAATAAAAGAAAGAACATATTAATCAAACGTAATTTACCAAAAATGCATCAATAAGAATATTTGATGAGAATAATAAAACTTACTCACCATAAATGACAAAACTGACAACATAGAGCTGTCAAATTATTTATGCACAATTGAATCCTATCTTGCCAAAAATATGTTACACACCACAAGTTAAAGCCAACCAGGTATCCGAATATGCCAAAAATAATTTATCAATTTCAATACTAAAATCACATCAATCAAGGGATAGAGAAAAATCAATCAAAACATGTCAAATATAATTCAATACTAAGCTGTCATACAATCCGAGATCGAATAGATGCCCTGAAGCTATAATATTTGACAGAACACATCGTTTGAAATCAAATAGAGTAAGAAAGGTTGTAATTTTGTCTGATAGGTGATAAAAACAAACAGTCAACAAACATGCACAGTTTATCGGACCAAAAATCTAAGGATTCGATTCTTTTCACAGAAAAGCATTTGTAATAAAACATATCAAACAGAGTGTCACACATTGTATGTCTGAAAAACTAATTTATTTAACTAAGAAAACATGCCACTTGAAATATTTTAGAAAACAAACCAAATAGAGGTCATTGGTGGTACTGGCAGAAGGTGGGGGTGACAATGGTGCAGTGGGATGGCTGTCTAGCCGCTGTTTGGTCGAAGAATGGACTAGAAGGGGGTTGAATCACGGCTAGAGAGGGGGATGCTCGTCGCTGTTTTACCAATGCAGGGAAGGGTAAGATCGGGGGCGACGCTGGAGTGGTAGCTCCGATCAGCGATAGGAGGCTAGTTGCATGGAGGCAGAGAGGGTTGTTGATGGCGATAGCAGATCTGGAAGGACAGAGGTAGGTCGTCGCTAGTCATTGCTATTGGAGGCGAGTTTCAATAGTTTTGAGGGCTGCTGGCGGTGGTTTTGCCGGAGAAAGAGGTGAGGCAGTGAGGTTGGGTTCTGTCCATTGTTGGTGAAGGCACCATGGCTGGTGCAGTGGCAGACTCAGGGAAGGTGTCACCGGCGTGGGCTCACCAAAAAAGGAGAGGCAACGGTTGTAAGGTTTTTAAAGAGAATATAGAGAGAGAGGAGAGAGAGAGCATCTAGAGATAGGGGGCGGCTGATTTGGAAAATATTTTATGTTTAGGGTTTTGGTTGTTATTAAAAAATAAGAAAAGGTTGAAATCATCTCAGTCGTTGGGTAAATTTTGATCAACGACTGAGATTAAAATTGGGCTAACACTTGGAACTTCGATTGAAATATTAGTGGCTAAAATTGACATGAGCTGAATTAAAATTGGCTAGATTTGTAATAACTTGGATAGAATTAGGCTATAAGATAAATAAAATCAGGCAAAATGACTTCAATTTTAGGCTGTTATTTAAATTCTAATGGGGATAATAATATATAATAATAGTAATCAAATAATAAATAATAATAATATATATAATAACAATGTTAACAAATAATAATAAATAAAAAATAATAATATAAACAAATAGTATTAAATAATGGAAAATTAGATAATGTATTTGCAAAAAATGTTAGTGTGCACAATTACATGAAAAATAATTTAATTAATAAAATTACATAAAATGTCATATTTGATTTTAAAAATTGTAAAAATTATAAAATAATTTATGCATTTTTCTAAATTATTATTGCGATACATTAGTATGTTTTTAACACAAGAATATTGTGTAAAAAAAATTTAATAATTAAATTTAAATAAATTTGACAAAACAGCAGCCTAAAAGTGATATCGGGAGGTCAAAATTGGGTGTCAACAACTTCCCCTTCGTTGTTTGATAATGATAAAAGAATTGTTAAGCAATGAAAGTTGACATAGTAGCCAATTTTGTTCGACCGAGATGACGGTTTGTTAGGAAGAAAACAACGGGAGGTGTTTAAAAATAGTGTGGCCGAGACTTTGTTCTTAATTCGCGTACATATCTCTAATTTTTATGAGAAATAGGTCGCGTGTAGTTCTAGATTTAGGAACGAACAATATTTCTAAAGAATGTTAATAATAAAAGACGAGGGGCATCAACAATGATATCGTGAGTTGGTGTGATTGAGACAAATTGAACTTGTAACAATAATGAGCTAAGAGGTGTAAGAATGAAGGTAGGATTTGAATACTGATAGCATGAATTGATAAGGTTAGAGAGATTTTGAGACGTGGAATGTGAATAAGATAAGCATATGAAAAACGTAAGGTCTTAAGAACTAGAATTATTGATTAAAGGTTCTACAGAAACCCAATATTGCCGACTAATGTTCTACAAGAACCCAAGATTGTTGAATAAGGTTCTACAGAAACCAAAGATTGTGATTACGGTTCTATAGAAACCCAAGATTATAGAATAAGTTTCTACAGAAACCCAAGATTTTTGAATAAGGTTCCATAGAAACCCAAGATTTTTGAATAAGGTTCTACAGAAACCCAAGATTATTGAATAAGGTTCCACAGACATCCAAGATTATAGAATAAGGTTCCACAGAAACCTAAGATTATTGAATAAGGTTCTACAGAAATCCAATATTATTGTATAAGGTTCTACAAAAACCTAATATTATTGAATAAGGTTCTACAAAAACCCAATATTATTGTATAAGGTTCTACAGGAACCCAATATTATTGAATAAGGTTCTACAGAAACCCAATATTGTGATTAAGGTTCTACAAAAACCCAATATTATTTGATAAGGTCTACAGGAACATAAGATTGTGATTAAGGTTCTACAAAAACCCAATATTGTGGATAAGGTTCTATAGGAACCCAAGATTATTTAATAAGGTTCTACAGGAGCTCAATATTATTGATTAAGGTTCTACAGGAACCCAATATTATTGAATAACATTGTTGAATAAGGTTCTACAGGAACCCAATATTGTGATTAAGGTTCTACAAAAATCCAATATTATTTGATAAGGTTCTATAGAAAGCCAAGATTATTTAATAAGGTTCTACAGAAATCCAAAATTATGGATAAGATTTAATAGGAACCCAATATTATGGACAAGGTTCTATAGGAACCCAATATTGTGGAAAAGGTTCGATAGGAACCTAATATTATGAATAAGATTATACAAAAACCCAAGATTGTGGATAAGGTTCTACAGGAACTCAATATTATGGATAAGGTTCTACAGGAATCCAATATTATGAATAAGGTTCTATAGTTGTGGACAAGGTTCTACAGGAACCCAATATTTTGAATAAGGTTCTACAAAAATCCAAAATTGTGGATAAGGTTCTACAGAAACCCAATATTATAGATAAGATTTCACAGGAACCCAATATTATTGAATAAGATTCTGCAGAAACCCAAGATTATTTGATAAGGTTCTACAGGAACCCAAGATTATTTGATAAGGTTCTACAGGAACCCAAGATTATTTGATAAGGTTCTATAGGAATCCAAGATTGTTTAATAATGTAATGTTAAAATAAAGTTAGAAAATAGAACAACTTAGCTCATTTTCCTTATTGGGGATGTAATCCTGGCCTCTTTAATGATATCACAGCATCGTTGTTGCATTTAGTACCTGTTGCCTGCGCTCAAAGAAAGATCATCAGCCAAAAATGATGTTGATTCATAACTTGCTCAATTTGACTCCTTGCTCATCATTTCCGCTTCATGGACTGTTAGGACTTGTACTTTATCATGGTGAAATTTTTGAGAAATTCTCAAAATTTCTGCCTCAGTTTAGAATGAGAGGCACTTTTCGTGCGTTATTCTTAATGGATTTATCGTTTACTTGTGAAATTTTTTAGGTTTTCTTGAAACCTCAATAATTCTGCCCTAGTTTTGTCTTTAGTCTTATATTCCTGTACCACTCAAAGAAATAATTAGTCCAAAAGAAATGGTTATCCTATATTTGAATATCGTGACCTCAATTTTAATATGCGTTTATATGCTCAAGAGTTAGGCCTATCCGCTTAACATTTTGGAAGTGTATGAAAAAGAGGGAAGATAAATGTTTTATTAGATTACGACCGGACCCAAAGCGGCTGCGTACGTATCCAAATGGAAGCCAGGTCAAACATAGTTCGTGAGTACAAAGAAATATAGAGAAAACAAGAAAATATCATTGGCCATAAGATAGATCAAAGGAGAATGGTAAAGAATAAGGATTGTTTGGACGTCAACTCATTTGGTGTGTTTTACGCTTCTTTCGTGAAAGTCTTGAAAATACTTTTGTCGGATTACCTTGAATAAAGATATCACCCATAGTAACAGAATCAATGCTCACTGGGCCTCATTGCACTTTTATCCTTTTTTGTTCTATCAGATTCTTAATCTTGTACCTTAGTACCGAGCATTCCTCAGTATCATGTCCTTGAATATTCGAGTGATAAGCATAGTTTTTAGATGGGTTGAAATGAGGGGGTGGATGTGCAGGGATACATCCTCTCCTCGATTCCACGATACCTTGGGCCCTTAATCTATCGAATATGTCTGCCAAGGGCTCAGTCAAAGTAGTAAAAGCTTGAGACGTCACTCCTTCCGATTGATGGAAATTATTATATATCAGATAAGGTCCTTAATAAAAGTTGGGTTATGTTAAAAAAGCCTCATTTTGAGAACCTTGCTGGATAGAGTGGGGTTGAATCTGAAAAGCCTTGTTTTGAGAATCTTGTGAGTCATAAGGTTCAATATGTACCCCATAAGAACCAAAAACATCATAAATCCCTTCATTATTCTGATAGCCTTGTGTCTAAAGTATGGAGGGTAATGAATCTTCTTCTCCTTCCTCAGATGGACTCTTTGGTGTTTGAAAAGTGACCAACTTTGTAGAATCATCAATTATTCTCCCCGCTCGAATTTTATAGTTTAATTTCTTTCCAATGGAAATTAGGCTTTCAAAATTGTGGCTGGTTAGGAAGAACATTTTCTAAAAGTAGATTCCATCTAGTGATTTGAGGAACATTTGGATAAACTCTTCTTCAGGTATAGAAGGACGTATGTTAGAAGCTTCTAATCGCCACCATATTGCATATTCCTCAAAAACTTCATGATCCATTCTTTTTACCTTAAGCAAATCTCACATTGTTGGTCTAGTGTTGATGTTAAACTTATATTTCCTTACAAAATCTTGAGCCAATTCTTTCCAATTATGCCATTTTTCAAAATCTTGTTGGGCAAACCATGTGAGTGCCATTCTTGATAGGCTTTAAACAAATAATCTCATCAAAAGAGCCTCATTATGTCCTATGCCAACTAGTTTTCCACAGTAGTCCGTTAGATGTGTGACTAGATCCCCATGCCCATCGAACACGTTGAGCTTTGGAACTATGTATCCCGAAGGTAAATTAACTTTTGAAAGTAGACACAGTTTCTCATACCTCAAGTCGTAAATTCTTTTAGAACGCAGCTTCTCATCCAACATTTTCTCTAGGTCATAAAGGCTTTGACGACATGCATCAGAATCAACTCCCTCATGGGCAGAAGGAAATTATTGAGAGGATGTGTGTGTAAGGCGAGAGTAAGGAAGCATAATGTTTTGTCTTAGGTGAAAAGAAGGAGGGCTAGAGTCTTTTCAGATATTGAGCATACTTTTTATATTACAGATTGTCACTCGAGTTCAATGTTCAAATTCTATACAACCTTAAAATAAATTAAACAAGCCCAAACGAAAGTTACCACACAACACATATAAGTTCAAAAATATAAAAAATATAAAACAAAGGCATTCTAGGATGAAGACTAAGCCTTAATAAGAGTTCTAGGTGTAAATATTTGATCTCCTAACACACAAAATAGGATAGTGATAGAACATGATGTCAAATTTGTAATTATGATTGTAAAGAGGATAGTAAGCTAGGGAAATGAATAAGGTCGACTTTTGTTGAACATCAGATTTGTTGATTCCATTATATTGTTGATTTATCCAAATACGTGTAGCAAAATGATAAAGCAGGGAAAAAAGCTTTATTATTGTGAGACCAAACTCATTAAATGAGCGCCTACATATCCACAAAGGAATCAAGTCGATCGTAGTTCAAATTACATAAGGAGGAAAACATAAATGAAACTGCAAATTGTAAACCTTAAAGAAATTTTGAATGTTTGGAAGTATGGAGCGGAGAATCAATATGATCTTCTTAACCAATGTCAATAACTTCCAGTCAATCTTGAGAAATTAATTAGCTTTAGAAGTTGTCCATCACATTTATCATTTTGGTGTCAATCAAATTTTGGATCATGTTCTTCAAAGCAAAGCATGCCTTAGTAGGATGTCCTCTCATCCCAGAGTGATAGGTGCAAATTTGGTCAGGATGATAGCATCGAGACTTAGGATCACAAGGTACGGCAGCAATAAGCGTGATGTAGCCTGCCTCCTTGAGTCGTTCATAAAACTGTTCTATGGGTTCACCCAGAGGAGTGTATTATTTTGGTGAATTTTTTTGGAGCTCATGTTGATGTTTGGTGGATTATTTATTTGTTGGTGGTTTTTGGTAAGACATTGGAAGGTAGTTTAATGTTGGAGCAATAAATGGAGGTGGGTACCAAATAGTTTGTAGAAAAGGTTTTGTGAAGGATTGAGGATAATAGGCTTGGACGTAACTGGATGATGGCACAATTTCTGGAGCTTAGTACCATATTAGTTGAGGTTGGGGTATGATTACTTCAAACTTTGTAGGTTTTGATGTCCCATTACTGATCGTCTTTCCTTTGTATTTGAACTATGAATCAACCAAATTAGTCTCGACTATGGGCTTTCTCTTAAGCTTGTTGTCGAATTGCCTAATAAAGTCAATTTCCAAATCTTCTCAAGAGATTCACTTTCTAGAATCTTTTTCGGCGTAACACATCAATGCAGTACCAATAAGTGAGCTGATGAAGATCTTCTTCTTGAGACCATCGCTTTGTCCTATAACTGCTAGTTCGTCAAGGTATGCCTCCAAATGAGAATAAGGGTTTCCTGACCCATCATATAATGAAAAGTTCAAGTACTCAATTCTATCCTTGTATTCTTCTTTAGCTTTGAATGACTTATTTATCTTAGGTTGTTGAGATGACCCCGCCTTATGCTTAGAAATTCGTCCCTTCATTTCCTTCTCCTTGCCCATTGTTGTCAACCCATTAAGTACTTTCAGAAGTGCAACTAAATACCGACTTGAAGACACTTGTGCCCCATAATCAGGCGTGGGTGAGGTCATTGATATAAGAGACGACATAGTGTAGGTGGGAGCAATAAAGTTAGCTTTGGATAGTGGCTTTGGAAAATCTGGTGGCATTTTAACTGAATCTAAACGATTAGTCATTATCCCCCTAATTCTCTCTATTTTTCTTTCTATCCTTCTGATGTTCGAAATAACTTTATTTTGACGCAATCCCAAATTCTCATGCTTATCATCGCTATTGACAAAGTCAATAAACATTGCTTGACTAGCCATTTCTGATGCTCAACTTTAGTCAACCTTAGAAGAAAGGACTTATAATTAAAAAAAAAAGAGTAACGGGAGTCTAGAATGAATATTCTACTTATTTGAAAATAATGAGTTGTGCTCATTCAGAGCTCTATGTAACTTAGAGGCTGTGAAAGCTAAAGTAAAACACAATATAATGATATTAATGTTCGAGAATCGTGGTAGGACAATAGTATGTAAACATTAGAAGCATTAGGAAGAGGATATCCAAAAAGATAAGTTGCACTAAGATATTGTGAATAATACTGAAGCTCCTTATCAAAGCGAGGTACCTAGGGGGAATTAACGTACTAATGGATGAGTCAGGGGGTAATTGAAGGGGCGTTTTGCATAGACCCTAAGAGTATATTGTAGGGTCCTAACATGACAAGCGTTTTAGGAGTAACGAGCTCTAAAGTGGGGAACACTAAATATAAGAAGTGACTAATGCAAGAATGAAAAAAACAAGATAGACGAGATGTCAATACATACATAGAAATGAAACACATAGCAAATAATTATGAGTCCTTTTGAGGTCATGAGCCTTTTTGGACTTTGAATGAGACTAACATTCAACGCGTCAAGAATGCCAAGGCATCCTACGTTGAATGGGATGCATATTCCTCAGTGAAAGAAATATGTAGCCATGACCTAAAGGACAAGAGTGGGTCTATGACGTGGTTCCCCAGAGTGGAAAACTCAAGAGTGGGAAAACTTATGGATATCAATGCACCGCTGATCGACCGATCCATAAGTCATTTCCCAAAGGGTGTTTTAGGAAAGAACGTCCGTGTATTCACGCAACCGTTCTTAAAAAAAAACAAAAAAAGTTTCCAAGTAGAGGAAGGTATGAGCGGAATGCTAGTTATAAAAGGCAGTAACACATACCACATAGAAACATATATTATCATGCTTTAGCAATGTGAAAATAAACACTAAAGCACATAAACAATAAAATAAAAAGTAAGCATGGGGAAATATGAATAACACCTAAAAAGGGAAAAGGAGGGGGAACTAACATATATAAATTAATTACCCACGAAAGCAAAGTAGACATGAAGACACATGAATATAAAAATAGAGAAAGAGAAGAGACAAATAAATCATGATATGAAGAAACAATGAAAGAAAAATACATGTCAAAAGTAAACATAAAAAGAATCCCACATAAAGAACAAATTCGTAATGGTTAGAACCTAAAATCCCCAGCAGAGTCGCCATTCGGTAGTGCCCCATTTTCCTCGCGAAAAGCAGGATTCGACTTGACAAGCTCTTTTTGGGATTATTTTGAGGGTGATGATGTGAATAATCGCCACCTAACATATTAAGGTGCATTAAGGCACCGGTCTAGGCCAACTATGAACCTATTTTGTTGTTTAGTCTTAGTTCACCAAAGTTCAGGTAAGGATTCAAATAACCTTGAAAGAAAGGTGTTAGGCACCTTTCGAGGCCCACAAAGGTGGTACCTGAATGAATTCATACTTTACGTGGGGATTTTATGTGATCAAATAAAGTCTCTTATTTTATTAGTAATTTAACGTTTAACAAAGTGATAAAGCAATTAACAAACGTTCATTTAGCTATTAATCATCTAAGTGATAAAATATATAAATAAGACAAGCGAGAAGAAAGAAGGAAAACAATTATAACAATGGGGACTTGTCACGCCTCAAATCCTATTGGGGCGAACTGGCACCCGTAACTGAGGAGACCCGGGAGAACCAGCTCATAACCTTATACTTTCCATGCTTACCTCTATGACAACCCAAAATTTGGATAGCATCATGTCGCATATAAAAGGAAATAATCACCTGTATAAGCTCGAGCACACATATATATGTATATACAATACTTGGCCGTTGGAGCCATCACGTCTATTAACAAAACACCACCTTGACTGTACATTAGGTCTACAAAGCCTCTAGATAATACACAGAGTTTAACTAAGGTAGGGACACACCCCGCCATATAACTAACTTCTATACAATACCAAAACTGACTGGATATGACACGAAAAGCCCCAAAGCAAACTGGAGCTCACCAAAAGCAGCTGGATATCCTGGCTCCTACTTGTGCGGTGTATGAGCTGAGGTACCTGTTCCTGCAGCATGAAATGCAGGTCCCCCGTGGGGGATGTCCGTACAAAATATGTTCTAAGTATGTAAAGCTGTAGATAATCACATATGATATAGGAGCTCAATAGAAATCAGAAACAAGTGAATAAATCGTAATAGGAGTGGACCACACTTACTAGAACTTGTGACAATCTGTACATTGTATTTATTGAATCACTTTACCTTCGTTCTTATCATCTTTGTAATCATTATTGTACTGTACTGTGACCATTAGGCTGCCTCCAGTACATATCAACTGGGATCGACCCATGATAGGCTTATGCCCCTGGGATACCACCCATAAACACATAAATAGGGATCGACCCATGGTAGGCTTATAACCCTTGGATACCACCCGATAAGAGAGAACTTCCATCACTTAGTTCAATTAATCTTTGAGATTGTTATTTTGGTCGCCACCGCATTTTTGATACTTTGAAACAATGATACATTAATAAGAGACATATAAATAGACCATCAATGCAATAACAATGAAGTAATAACTGATTGGCACATCAGTAAAGTGTTTTGGAGTCATCAATGCCATAACAATGAAGTAGGAACTTATTGGTATATCAATGAAATATTTTGGAGTCATTAATAGGACATGGATCTTGTTTGAGTAACCAGATACCTTCTGACATTCATTAGTGCAATAAACATGTAAGATTTGGAAAACAAGTAAGAATTGGAAAGTCTTGACATCTTGTATGGTGGAAACAAGTTCATTGGTAACATAGGACATCATACAAAACCATTATGGATCTCATGTTACTGAATAACTTTGGAAACTTTCTTAATAGAACAATTGTTCACTTTCATGCCAAAGATATGGTATAGAGTATGCTTTACATACCTGACTGTCAACCTTCAGTACTAGTCCCAAATAGATTTCTCGTCTTTTTGGATTACTTATCTACAATGAACATATATAGCAATCTATTATTAGCAACCAAACGTCACAATTCAATTATTTGAATTCACCAAACTAGTGGTTAAGTAGTAAGCCTTAATTACACCATAAAGGGTGTCACAATAACCCTCTTATACTCTAATTACATTCACATGCCATGCATATTCATACAACATCCTCCAATAGCAAGTTTGGATTCATTTATCCTTCCAACCAATCCATTAAACCAAATTGAGCCATAGACATAAATAATCACCAATTCAATATTATATCACCATATCCACCTTCCATAACTCAATTACCATATCCACCTTATATAACTCAATTACCATATCCACCTTCCACAATTCAATACAACCAAACCATGCAAAATAGTCCATAACCCTATTTCCATCACCTTTCAATAACAACCAATACATATAATCCTCTATCACACATATACATATGGAAAAGAACAAAGGTAAACAATATTCATACCTTAGAATTCACCTCTTGATTATGCAATCCTATTTGCACAAATAATAGGTTCCGTTCAAAGCTCTCGAGATGACAAACACAGTTATCGAATTACTTTGGAATTTTTACGATTGAATCAAAAGTAATTTAAAGGTCAAATTTGGATAGGGTTTGTTCTTCCTCAATGATTGATGATGCAAATGAGTGTTTGAACTCATATACATGTATATATACACATATTCGCATCCATAATATAATAGGAAATGACCAAAATGCCTTTAAAATTTAAATAATGTGAAATCTGTCCTTTGGTGGACTGTTTTAATAAGCTAAAGTAGATCGACCATAAATCTTTGCTCCAATATCAGATTTGGGTGAAATTGGTATCTTTGGAAAGAAAATTCAAAGGGCTTTCATTTAATTTAAAGTAGGCCACCCAGTTCATCCTTTACAAGGAGTTATGGTTATTTGAAGTTGACCCTAAAAATCTATTTTGATAGGCTGAAATAAAATGAGTATAACTCGTTACTCAGACGTTGGATTTGGATAAAACTAATTGCATTGGAAATAATACTCAAAGATCTTTATTTTCATAGGTCGCATCTCTCCTAGTTCATTATATTAAGGGAGTGATGATCATTCGAAGTTGACCCAAAAATTTAGCTGGCTTCAATAGTTTGTGTGCAGGAAATTTTCCTGCACATTTACTATTCCCAAATATCCCGGCCACCATTTTATAGTTTCGAACATGCTTGATTATATTCGAAACCTATCCGTTTTTGGAAATATTTATATCGTTGGAAAGCTTATTCAATAAACTATGCATGGAACCATCGACGGGCAAATTCCGGTATAAATAAAATAAAAAAAATTAATTCCATATAAATAATACCAATACACGTACTTGAATACGGGGTGTTACATCCTTCCCTCCTTTAGGACATTCGTCCTCGAATGTTAGCGTAGTTATTCAACCGAAACAAGTTCAATTCCATCATTAATATTCACATCATCACATAAATACTATGTATATATACAAAAAAGCTTACTTGTTAATGTTCTAACTCCGTTTCTTGAAATTTCTCTTCATCTTTGAACAAATGAGGGTACTTAGATTTCATTGCTTCCTCAGCTTCCCATGTAATCTCTTCTCTTTGATGATTTCTCTAATGTACTTTCACAGATGCTATCTCTTTATTTCTCATCTCCTTAACTTGGCGATCTAGAATAGCAATAGGCACTTCCTCAAAGGTAAGATCTTCCGCAACTTGAAAATCCCCAGTAGAAGTGATATGTGATGGATCTTCGATGCACTTTTGAAGCATTGACACATGAAATACCGGATATACTGATGAGAGCTGTTGGGGTAGCTCTAATTCATATGCAACTTATCCAAACCTTTGAGTGATCTTATACGGGCCTATATAACGTGGACTCAACTTCCTTTTCTTGCCAAATCTCATTACCCCTTTCATTGGTGATACCTTCAAAAATACCCAATCTCCTATAGAAAACTCTAGCCCTCTCCTTCTACTATTCGTATATGACTTATGTCGACTTTGGCCTATTTTCAGTTATTGCTGAATTACTTTAACCTTCTCTATGGCTTGATAAACAAGATCCGATTCGAACAAAAGAGTTTCACCCACTTCGAACCATCCTATTGGTGATCTACACTTCTTTCTATATAAAACTTCATATGGTGCCATTTTGATACTTGAATGATAGCTATTATTGTAGGCAAACTCAATAAGAGGTAAATGATCATCCCAGTTTCCCTTAAAAGCTATTACACAAGCTCGTAGCATATCTTCAAGTGTTTGGATAGTATGTTCTACTTGTCCATCTGTTTGAGGGTGAAAAGCTGTACTCAACTTCACTTGTGTTCCCAAACACCTCTAAAAATACTTCCAAAAGATTGCGGTAAATTGGGTTCCCCGATCTGATATAATAGAAATTAGCACTCCATGTAATCGGACTATCTCTTTAATGTACAGCTTCACATACTCTTCAACTGTGTAAGTGGTTCTAACTGGTAGGAAATGTGTGGATTTGGTAAGCTTATCAACAATTACCCATATAGAATTGAACTTCCGGGATGTACGAGGCAAACCAATACCGAAATCTATGTTGATTATGTCCCACTTCTAGCTTGTAAAATCAATGCGTTGTATATAACCTCCAGGTTTTTGGTGCTTAACTTTAACTCTTTGACAATTTGGACATTCAGCTACAAATTCTGCAATGATCTTCTTCATGTCATTCCACCAATACATATCTTTCAAATCTTGATACATTTTGGTTGATCCTGGATGAATGGAATACCATGAAAAATGTGCCTCTATCATAATCTTCTTTCTTAGCCCGTCTATATCCGGCACACACAATTGGTTTTGGTACTGAAGTACTCCTTCTCGCGTAAGCTCAAATGCCTTGGTCGCACCACTCTGAACGTTCTCCTTAAGCTGTAATAAAATAGGATCTGCATATTGCTTCTCTTTTACTTCAGCAACTAATAAAGATTCCGCAACATTATGTACGATAAGCTCTTTATCCGGAGTTTCAAGAAGGCGAACTCCCAAACTAGCTAACTGGTGAAGATCTTTAATCATCCCTTGCCTTTCTATAGGTGTCATCATAGCCTTACGACTTAACGCATCAGCTACAATATTTGCTTTCCCTACATGGTATAAGATATCAATATCGTAGTCCTTTAATAGTTCAAGCCATCTCCGCTGCTTTAAATTTAGATCCTTCTGATTAAAAATATATTGCAAGCTCTTATGGTCAGTAGATATATCAACATGAACCCCATATAAGTAGTGGTGCCATATCTTTAAAGCAAAAATAACTGCTGCCAGCTCAAGATCGTGTGTAAGATAATTTTTCTCATGTGGTCGCAATTGTCTAGAAGCATATGCTATTACCTTAGCATTCTGCATAAATACACATCCTAAACCAATTCTGGAAGCATCACAATACACTGTATACCCTTCGGTGCCTTCTGGAAGTACCAACATGGGTGTAGGAATCAACTTGTTCTTTAAATCTTGAAAACTCTTCTCACAGGCATCATTCCATTGGAATTTGGATGTTTTATAGGTTAGCTTGGTTAAGGGTGCTGAAATGGAAGAAAAGCCTTCAACAAACCTTCTATAATAACTGGCCAACTCGAGAAAACTACGAATCTCCGTAGGCGTTGTGGGTTTTGGCCAGTTCTTCACAGCTTCTATGTTTTAAGAATCAACCTTTATCCCTTTACTAGATATAATATGACCCAAAAATGCCACCGACTTTAACCAAAACTCACATTTAGAGAACTTGCATAAAGCTTACAATCACGAAGAGTCTGCAATGCCTATCGTAAGTGATTGGCATGGTCCTCTTCTGATCTAGAATAAACTAGAATATCATCTATAAAAACTATCACAAATACATCCAGGAATGGCTTAAACACCCTATTCATCAAATCCATACAAGCTGCGGGTGCATTTGTTAGCCCAAATGACATAACTAGAAACTTATAATGACCATACCGTGTTCGAAAAGCTGTCTTGGGTATATCCTTCTCTTTGACCCTCTCTTGGTGGTAACCTGACCTCAAATCATTCTTAGAAAAGTACTTGGCGCCCTGTAACTGATCAAATAAATCATCTATTCTTGGGAGAGGATATTTATTCTTAATAGTCACCTTATTCAATTGCCGATAATCAATACACATCCTCAACGATCCATTTTTTTTGCGCACAAATAACACTGGTGCTCCCCAGGGGGACATACTAGGCCTTATGAATCCCTTCTCTAGCAAATCTTTCAATTGCTCTTTTAATTCTCGTAATTCTGCTGGGGCCATTCTATACGGAAGAATGGAGATTCGTTGGGTGCCTGGTATAACATCAATACCAAACTCTACTTCTCGTTCAGGAGGCAAACCTGGAAGATCTTTAGGAAATACATCAGAAAATTCATTTACCACCGGAACAACGTGAAGAGTTAGTGGCTCCGCTTCTGTATCCCTTACTCTAACTAAATGAGATATGTATCTCTTGGAAATTATTCTTCTTGCCTTAAAATAAGAAATAAATCTACCTCTTGGCGCGCCAATTTCACCTTTCCATTCAAGGACTGATTCATTTGGAAAATGGAAATATACCTTTTTCGTGCAACAATTAATTATGGCATAACAAGACGCCAACCAGTCCATACCCATCATAACATCAAAATCTACCATTACTAACTCCACGAGATCAACCATCGTATCACGATCACAAACAGTTACTATGTAGTTTCGATAAACCCTTCTAGCTATAATAGATTCCCCAACCAGTGTAGACACTTCAAATGGCTTAACTAACAGTTCGGGTATTCTTTCGAACTTTCCAGCAACCAATGGAGTAACATAAGATAATGTAGAACCGGGATCAATTAAGGCATATACATCGAATGAAAAGATAGACAACGTACCCATAACCACATCTGGGGAAGCTTCTAAATTCTGTCAATCTTCTAGAGCATACGTACGATTTTGAGCCCTTCTAGAACTCGTGGCTCCTCTATCACCTCTAACACGACCCATTGGTTTTGCACCCCTTCCTGAAATTATCGATAATGATGATGCAACAAATAACCTCATAGGTTGTGCCATACCCCCTATGCCCCTTTATGGGCATTCTCTTATCATATGCCCCGACATATCGTACCAAAAGCAAACATTGGTCCCCAGCCGACATGCGCCCAAATGATACCTTCCACATGTATTGGATGGCTCTTGAGGAGGTCTCGATTGGCTCATATTCCCTTGCCCTTTGTACCCTGCTATCCGCAAACTCTGACTCTCACTTTTGTGCCTAAATTGATTTCCTCTGGACCCTTGGAACTGTGGTGGGGCACTAGCTGTAGAATAAGAAGATAATGGCCTAGGTGGTCTAGCAGAAAACTATGGTCTAAAACCTCTTTGGGATGCCATAAACTGCCCTGTAGATTTAGTCTTCTTGGAATATCCTCTTTCTAATTCCTATGTTCTTTTCCTCTGCCTCTGATCTTCCATTTTCTGTGTAAAAGCTTGGATCCTCGCAATGCCCATATCTTTGTTCAAAGCAGCAATAGTACAATCTCTAACCAGATATGGATCCAGCCTATCCACATATTAATGAACTCTGTCATCCATAGTAGCTACAACATTAGGAGCATATCTCGATAAGGAATTAAATCGGAGACTGTACTCCCTCACGCTCATATTCCCTTGACGAAGATTTAAAAACTGATCTGCACGGGCCTGACGAATCTCGAATAGAAGATAATGATCAAGAAATGCCTCTTTGAACTCTTTCCAAGTAGCTGGGGGTGAATCAATACCCTTAGATCATTTCCAGTCCTCGTACAAATATATAGCCCCCCTTTTGAATCTATACGCCTCTAACTCCACTGTCTTTCTACCAGTTACATGCATAACATCTAAGGCCCTTTGAATTTGATCAATAAAGTCCTATGGGTCCTCGTTAAGATCTAATCCAGTAAAAGTGGGAGGATCTATCTTAAGAAAATCCTGTGTTCGAAGGCTAGCCGCCCTATCTGTACCACTAGGACCCGTAGTAGGAATGGCTTGCCCTTGAGATTGCCCAGCAACTATACGAATCAAAAGTTGCACTGCATTTCCAAGATCTTGCTCAGCAGCATTAATAGGTGGCTCTGGGGATATAGTTCTCCTCACCCTTATTTCTTTCGGAGTGAAAGAAGTTTCTGATGCATGCTCAGCTGGAGCCTCACTTTGATTAGCTGGTATAGTGGGTGACTTATTAGTCCCCTCTCCGGAAGCCACATCTACTTGTTTACTGATATTCTTGCTTCTGGTAACCGGCATCATTACTATAATAAGAGAAACAAATAGATTCAGTGGTCAGCTATGACTTCATATACAATATAGGCTCTATCGCATGATCTAAGACATCAAGAAAAAGAAACAATTCCTAAATGTCCATAGCCTCTTGTTTATAGATACGGTGCACGACACATCGATAAACAAGACTCCACATAGACACGGCTTTGTAGACTCAATAGAATGAACTTTTCTGATACCACTATTGTCACGCCTCAAATCCTATTAGGGCGGACTGGCACCCGTAACCGAGGAGGCCCGGGAAACCAACTCATAACCTTATACTTCCCATGCATACCTCTATGACAACTCGAAATTCAGACAGCATCATGTCGCATATAAAAGAAAATAATCACCTATATAAGCTCGAGCACACATATACATGTATATACAATACTTGGCCGTTGGAGCCATCACATCTATTAACAAAACACCACCTCGACTGTACATTAGGTCTACAAAGCCTCTAGATAATACACAGAGTTTAACTAAGGTCGGGACACACCCCGCCATATAACTAACTTCTATACAATAACAAAAGTGACTGGATATGACATGAAAATCCCCGAAGAAAACTGGAGCTCACCAAAAGCAGCTAGATAACCTGGCTATTGCTTGTGCGGTGTATGAGCTGAGGTACCTGTGCCTGCAGCATAAAATGTAGGTCCCCATGGGGGACTTCAGTACGAAATATGTACTGAGTATGTAAAGCTGTAGATATTCACATATGATATAGGAGCTCAATAGAAATCAGAAACAAGTGAATAAATCATAATAGGAATGGACCACGCTTACTAGAACTTGTGACAATCTGTACATTGTATTTATTCAATCACTTTACCTTCATTCTTATCATCTTTGTAATCATTACTATACTGTACTGTCACCATTAGGCTGCCTCCAGTACATACCAACTGGGATCTACCCATGATAGGCCTATGCCCCTAGGATACCACCCATAAACACATAAATAGGGATTGACCCATGATAGGCTTATGCCCCTGGGATACCATTCGATAAGAGAGAATTTACATCACTCAGTTCAATTAATAATTGAGATTGTTATTTCGATCGCCACTGCATTTTGATACTTTGAAACAATGATACATCAATAAGTGACATATAAATAAACCATCAGTGCAATAACAATGAAGTAAGAACTCATTGGCATATCAATGAAGTGTTTTGGAGTCATCAATGCCATAACAATGAAGTAGGAACTTATTGATATATCAATGAAATGTTTTGGTCATTAATAGCACATGGATCTTGTTTGAGTAACCGGATACCTTCTGACATTCATTAGTGCAATAAACATGTAAGATTTGGAAAACAAGTAAGTATTGTAATGTCTTGACATCTTGTAGGGTGGAAACAAGTTCATTGGTAACGTAGGACATCATACAAAACCTTATCACATGTTACTGAATAACTTTGGAAACTTTCTTAATAGAACAATTGTTCACTTTCATGCCAAAGATATGGTATAGAGTATGATTTACATACCTGACTGTTAACCTTCAATACTAGTTCCAAATTGACTTCCCGTCTTTTCGGATTACTTATCTACAATGAATATATATAGCAATCTAGTATTAGCAACCAAACATCACAATTCAACTATTTGAATTCACCAAACTAGTGGTTAAGTAGTAAGCCTTAATTACACCATAAAGGGTGTCACAATAACCCTCTTATACTCTAATTACATTCACATGCCATGCATATTCATACAATATCCTCCAATATCAAGTTTGGATTCATTTATCCTTCCAATCAATCCATTAAACCAAATTGAGCCATAGACATATATAATCATCAATTCAATAGTATATCACCATATCCACCTTTCATAACTCAATTACCATATTCACCTTCCATAATTCAATACAACCAAATCATGAAAAATAGTCCATAACCCTATTTCCATCACCTTTCAATAACAACCAATACATATAATCCTCTATCATACATATACATATGGAAAAGAACAAAGGCAAATAATATTCATACCTTAGAATTCACCTCTTGATTATGCAATCCTGTTTGCACAAATAATAGGTGCCGTTCGAAGATCTCGAGATGACAAATGCAGTTATCGAATTACTTTGGAATTTCTATGGTTGAATCAAAAGTAATTTAAAGGTCAAATTTGGCCAGGGCTTGTTCTTCCTCAATGATTGATGATGAAAATGAGTTTTGGAACTCATATACATGTATATATACACATATTCACATCCATAATATAATAGGAAATGACCAAAATGCCTTTAAAATTTAAATAATGTCAAATCTGTCCTTTGGTGGACTGTTTTAATATGCTAAAGTAGATCGACCATATATCTTTGCTCAAATATCAGATTTGGGTGAAATTGGTATCTTTGGAAAGATAATTCAAAGGGATTTCATTTAATATAAAGTAGGCCACCCAGTTCATCCTTTACAAGGAGTTATGGTCATTTGAAGTTGACCCTAAAAATCTATTTTGGTAGGCTAAAGTAAAACGAGTATAACTCGTTACTCAGACGTTGGATTTGGACGAAACTAATTGCATTGGAAATAAGACTCAAAGATCTTTATTTTCATAGGTCGCAGCTCTCCCAGTTCATTATATTAAGGGAGTGATGATCATTCGAAGTTGACCCAAAAATTTAGCTGGCCTCAGTAGTTTATGTGCAGGAAATTTTCCTGCACATTTACTATTCCCAAATATCCCGGCCACCGTTTTATAGTTTCGAACGTGCTTGATTATATTCAAAACCTTTCCATTTTTGGAAATCTTTATATCATTAGAAAGCTTATTCAATAACCTTCGCATAGAACCATCGACGGGCAAATTCTGGTATAAATAAAATAAAAAAAATTAATTCCATATAAATAAGACCAATACACGTACTTGAATACGCCAATACACGTACTTGAATATGGGGTGTTACAGGAATGCTTATGTAATAACTAACTACACCAAATAAACATGTAAGGTAAATAAAAAGACTGAAAAACAAATTGTCCAAGTCAAACAAAGAAATGTTTTGGTTTTATTCGGATAAAAAACCCAACTTGTTAATTATAATCCGACCCAAGGGACGAACTCTTAGACAAGTAATAATGTCATTAGCCTCGCCATTAATATTTGTTGGGATCATCATTTTCAAATAACTACCCGTCCCACCCCACCTAGGTTTGATGTCAAGTCTAAGGGCGTTCTATGACAAGGATAAAACTAACATTTTTAATAACACTTATCGTCCCCCCTATTGTCCAAGAGGCATTGGACTTTACTATTTTTGAATTTGTGTTCTAAACAAAAGTAAAGCTATGTTGCCTAGGACTCGAATCACGTAACACTTTGGATAGCAACTAGCACATAATAGTCCCACGTTTGCCTCTTGATCAATTAGCATTTATTAATGTGATTACATGCAAAGACAAATAATTATTTATTATGTTGTTAACCTATAGACATGATATCTAAATGTACAACAAGTATTTAGTGTGAAAGAGACAACTGTGATTTGTCAGTAACAATTGTGTTGCCAAGTGTTTAAAGAGGGTGTCTAAAGTGCGGTAAGGATATCAAGAAATTGTGCTTATGGAATAGTGTTAGTACTGTGAGCTAATGAGAATGTAATGAGACATTAATATACCATGTAACACAATCATATTGCCACATAGTCATTTATGCTGATAGTGAAAACAGTTTTATATTAGGACGCTGAAAATGTGACATGCTAAAAGTGCCTAAATCTATATTTTTGCATGTTGAAAGTTACGTTAATCATGTTGGAAAATCAATAAAACATGCTAGAAATTGCTTTAGACATGCTGAAATTATTGTTAAACGTGCTGAAAATTCGTTGAAAATGCTGAAAGTATCATTAAACATTCGGGAAATTACCTTAATCATGCTAGAAGATAATTGAACATGCCAAAAAATTAACTTAAACATGCTGAAATTTTAATTAATCATCCTGAAAACATTATTAAACATGATGAACATCATTTGAATGTTCAAGAACAAGTTCTAGTGATACTGAAATTATTTTTAATGCATGTATTGATGCACAGAAATTAGGTTAACAGGCTTGAAAATATTGATATGCATAATGATTATGTTTAACATGCTACCAAAAATATATTTATATGTTAACATGCCATCAATATGCTAATATACGTGATGTCAAATAGTTTAGTATGTTGATTTTCAGGAATATTTAATAAACCGTGGATAATGATTTGCAAATTAATAAATCCTGAGTTTGTGCCTAAAAGTTCCACGTAGCATGTAATACACGTAAAATCTAGGTTGTGCCTATCTACGCCATTCATAGAGCACTCCGCCCCCCAAAGTAGTCCCCAAATTGTTATTACATCAATAATAACGTTTTACAGAGGCTATTACAACATAAGTGATAGCTAGATTAAAGAAGAGAATTAAATAACAATCCCCTACCTATCCCCGAGCAACTCTTCAAAATCTCGTGTCGAGTTAGGCATGCGAAACAATACATAATAGCAAACAAACAATAACAAACATTGAAGTATTCTTATAGGCATGTTCCTAAAATCATCATGCAGTCAACACATACACAAAGAATAATATAATTGCATCGATTCGTGAACTTACTAGTAACAATAGTAAAAGAGATAATAAGAGTAATAAAACCCAAGCAAATTGTAATAGTGAAATACGCAAAGTATTTTTCAGCAGCCTTGCAGGAGAATCATAGAACTTTTAAAGTATCTAATTATTTTTGTATGAGAGTAGCCAATGATTTTTGTTAAGAGAGTAGTGATTCTGAATTGTGGAACTTAAGCCGTGTGAACTTGTCCCTCAAAGAAAGGAGAGAGGGGTTTATATAGTGAATGGGCTAGACAAATAAAGGAAAGAGAATATCTTTTATCAGTTAATTAGAAAAAATAAAATCAATCAATCAAGAAATTTTCACACTTATATAAGTCAATTAATTTTAAAATCAGTCCAAACATAATAAGGAAGAGAGATATCAATCAACAAAGAGCATATTTGATGTAATCAATAAACAAAACTTTCCTTAAATATAAAGATAACACATAGCAATAGAATCAGTCAAAAATAAATAAAAGAAAAAAATATTAATCAAACGTAATTTACCATAAATGCGTCAATAAGAATATTTGATGAGAATAATAAAACTTACTCACTATAAATGACAAAACTGAAAAATATAGAGCTGTCAAATTGTTTATGCACAATTGAATCCTATCTTTCCAAAAATATGTTACACACCACAAGTTAAAGCCAACCAGACATCCAGATATACCAAAACTAATTTATCAATTTCAATACTAAAATCACATTAATCAAGGGATAGAGAAAAATTAATCAAAACATGTCAAGTATAATTCAATACTAAGTTATCATACAATCCGAGATCGATTAGATGTCCTCAAGCTATAATATTTGACAGAACACATCATTCGAAATCAAATAAAGTAAGAAAGGTTGTAATTTTGTCTGATAGGTGATAAAAATAAATAGTCAACAAACATGCACAATTAATCGGACCAAAAATCTAAGTATTTAAGTCTTTTCATAGACATGCATTTGAAATAAAACACATCAAATAGAGTTTCACACATTGTAAGTCTTAAAAACTTATTTATTTAACGAAGAAAACATACCACTTGAAATATTTGAGAAAACAAACCAAATTGGGGTCGTTGGTGGCACTGGTAGAAGGTGGGGGTAACGATGGTACGGTGGGACGGCTGTCTAGCCGTTGGTTGGTCGAAGAACGGGCTGGAAGGGGGTTTAATCACGGCTAGGTAGGGGGCTGCTCGTCGCTGTTTTGTCGGTGCAGCGACGGGCGAGATCGGGGGCAGCACTATAGTGGTGGCTCCAATCAACGACGGGAGGATGGTTGCATGACAGCGGATGGGGTTGTTGATGGTGATGGAAGATCTGGAGGGAGGAGGGCGGGTTGTTGCTATTGGAGGCAGGTTCCAGCAGTTTTGAGGGCTCCTAGGAGTGGTTTCGTCGGAGAAGGAGGTGAGGCGACGAGGTTGGGTTCTCATCATTGTTGGTGGAGGCGCCATGGATGGTGCAATGATAGACTCAAGGAAGGCGTCACCAGTGTGGGCTCTCCGGAAAAGGAGAGGCGACGGTTGTAGGATTTTTTAGAAAGAATATAGAGAGGGGGGGAGAGAGAAAGCGTCTAGAGAGAGGGGGCAGCTGATTTGAAAAATGTTTTAGGTTTAGGGTCTTGGTTGTTATTAAAAAAGAAGAAAAAGTTGAAATCATCTCATTCATCGGATCAATTTTGATCAACGACTTGGATTAAAATAGGATTAACACTTGGAACTTCAATTGAAATATAAGTGGCTAAAATTGACATGAGCTGAATTAAAATTGACTAGATTTGTAATAACTTGGATAGAATTAGGCTATAAGATAAATAAAATCAGGTAAAATGACTTCAATTTTAGGATGTTATTTAAATTCTAATGGGGATAAAAATATATAATAATAATTAAATAATAAATTATAATAATAAATAATAAATATCAAATAATAATAATATATATAATAACAATGTTAACAAATAATAATAAATAAAAAAAATAATAATATAAATAAATAGTATAAATAACGGTAAACTAGACAATGTATTTGCAAAAAATGTGAGTGCGCAAAATTACGTGAAAAATAATTTAATTAATAAAATTACATAAAATGTCATATTTGATTTTAAAAATTGTAAAAATGTTAAAATAATTTATGCATTTTTTTAAATTATTATTGCGATACATTAGTATGTTTTTAAAATAAGAATAATGTTTGAAAAAAATTTAATAATTAAAATTAAATAAATTTGACAAAATAACAGCCTAAAGTGATATCGGGAGGTCAAAATTGGATGTAAATACACTATTTTTCTCATTACCATGCCTACTTTCTCAAATTCATCTACATGATACCATTATTCCCTTCACTCTCAAAAATCACCACTCAGAAAGACTCATTATCCCATTACCACTTTTTACTTCCATAAAAGTCATCCATTTTTACATTTTTTCTAATCATCTTACCCTTAATAGAATAGCATCACTTTCAACCATTAACACCACAACTGTTATAAAAGAATTGGAGTTAATTTTTCTGTATATATAAGTTTGTTTTAGCGGTTAGGAGGTTGATGTGGAGCTTTGGCATTGTTATTGATGATCGGAGAAGGACAAGTGATTGAGTTATGTTGGTCGAGTTTAGATAATTATAAAAATTCACCTCAATAATGTAATTGATCATTGTTTGATTTTTACTTGGACGTAATTGAAGTTTGAACATGGTGTAAAGAGCAAAAGAACGATAATGACACTAAATAAATGACTTTATTCCTCAAAGTTCAAGCACAAATATAGGCTATTTCGTTTGGTTCAAAGACAAAATTTGAATTATTTTTTTAGTTAAAGAATTGCAAAAAACTTGTATCTGATTTCAATTATTAAGGAAAGAATTAACTACATTCTCTAGTGAACCAAAGAAATCATTACATAATTTATTTCAAGTAATAGTTCTATATGATCATTTTTCCCATTAATATATCTTGGAAAACTACTATTTCACTTTTCCTTCTCTCTTTTATTTTTCCTCCAATAGCCCCTTGGTAAAAGAGCTACTTAATCTCCCTCTCTCCATCCCTGGGTGCAAAACATAATTTAAGCTCACTACAACAAAGAATATAATGGAATTTAAGGATGAATCTAATATCTTTAATTTGCATATTTTGCTTAGTGCAGCTTTTTCCCATCAAAGGAATTACGTGCTTCACCAAAATAATTATTTATTAATATGGCGCTAGGCTTTGAGGATAGTACAAACTGAAAAATAGTCTCCAGGAGGGACAGCGTAATTAAGGAAGACTACACCAAAGTCATTAGTTGTGTTTGGTTACTCAGTTTGTACTATCTTCAAAGCCTAGTGCACTCTGATTGAAATTTGAAATAGGTACCAGAAAATAATAGATCATAGTGTTAGGATTTGTATTGAATTTTTTACACCTGATTTCTATCATAAATAGAATTATCTTTCTTGATGGAAAATGTTTTATTGTTGGAAAGGATGTCTTTTCTATTTGATTTCATCTCTCATAGAGGAAGGATTTTGTATCTCTATAAATAAAATATCTTTTTTCTTAAATCATAACACAATAGCATCAAAGACGAACTCAGGATTTGAAGTTTAGGGGTGCACCAGTATTGTCAAAGGCACGCATAAGTTTTGAATAAAGACTCAAAATGTGTTGAGCACTCACCTCGTTTAATGTGCAGTTTAGGTTCTAAGTTTCAAGACATACTTTCCCTTGTCAATAAGGCTTTTCTGAAGATACGAATACTACATAATTGATATTTAACTTTATAAAAAAAAAAAAAAATTCTGTGTTCATATATTTATCATTCATGCTTATATTATTAGTCTTGAACTAGGCACACGTTTATATTTTTTCTCCTTTATGCCTTTTTTGTTGAATCTCACGCTTTATTTGTACTTTGAGCTTAAATATAATGGACCTTGAAGCTTTTTTTTGCCCTTTTTTGCTTTTGATAATACTGTGGTGCACCAATATTATCTTAACATGGACGTTAGAAAAATTTTCAGTGTTGATTAAGAGATATTATCATATTCAATTGGTCGCCAATAACATGAATAGTACTAAAAAAAATAAATAGATAGAACAAATATGACTTCTAAGCTAATAACTTTACTTTCTTATAACATGAAGTTCAATTAATATATTAACTTTTAACTTTTTTATACCATCAATCATGGGAGCTTAATGGTAAAGGTGGGCTCACCATACCTAATGCGGGTGCGAATCCCAAACCAACAATTTTGATGTTATAAATTTATAATAGCCTTTCGATCCCAGGTCACGTGGGTGAAAGTGCTAGCTTCAACCAGCGCAACAAGGTGCACTAACATTATTCTTTGGGTGCACTATTAAATATATCCCAATTTCTCAAGATATATATACATATATACGCACAATTTTTTTTTGACATTAACGGGTACACGTGCACCCCCACCTATACCTGGAGGTCCACCTCTAAATAGCATCCATGTAGTCCTTTAAGATTTGAGAGTTTTGTTTAGGGAGAGATTTTCTCGGTGAGATTTTTATGATTTCTTTTATATTAAGCTTTATCATATGTAGGTCAATTGACCAAAACATATAATAATTTTATTTTGTTTATTATTATTTTCTTTGTCGTCTGATTTATTGTCTAATGATTTGCACCTATTATCTTCTGCATGATGCCCTCTCGATTTCTAACCCATGCAAGATTAAGTGAATTGACTGTTAACTAAAATATCTCATAGACACATTGTCACAAGATCTCTAAAGGATCGTCTAAGCCAGCCTCGCACCAGATACCCTCCGGACCATCTCAAGATTACTTAATCTCTAGCTTATTTTTAACAAGGGTAACCTCTAATGCTTTCTTAAAGAAACCAATGATTTTCTCATATGCACCAGTAATCCCAAACTTAAGTATTTCGTAAACAACCTTTTTTTCCACAATGAGCAGCATGGCCACAAATAGTTGCTTGCAATTAATTTCTCACTTTTACATAAGTAATCCATGCATATAAAGGCTATCCAGAAAAAAAATTTACAGACAGAAAATGAAGGAGTAGTGAATGAAGCCCTCCAACAATACAATTTTGGGAAAACAAATGGTAGCTTCTTATCTAGAGACTTGCCCAAGATTCCTTGATTATATTATCTTCCTTGGAGATTCAGAAAATAGTGAAACTGAAATCTATTCAGCACAAAGAGGCACTTTACAGGTGTTGCACAAATAGAACCAGAGAGCCCAATGAGTCTATAGCAAAAGAAAGGTAAGGAAGAGTCCAAATTCTTTTTGAGGTAATTTATCTTACTGACTCAACATAAAGGACTAGGTTGCCAGGTTTAAATGCACTTTTGATTTCACTTGAAAAACATAACTAGTGTGGTCTCACACACTTATCCTTTTACTGACCAATTAAAATTGCACGATATGGAGAAGACCCGCTAAAAAAGCTATTATAATTAGATCAGCAGTTTTACATTATTAACCGTTCAAGTGAAACACATAATTTTGTAACACCCCGTAACTATGTTTGCCAACACGTCTCATCATGTTTAGCTTGAAATGGATGTTGTTTGACATTTAGAAATCTTTGAAAACCTTTGGAAAATTCTTGGATCGAATTGGAGGTTTTAAACGAGAGTTTTTAGAGTATTGGGATTGTCAGGAGAGCCACAGAAGAGGATCTCCACGTCTTGACACAGAGCAAATTTAACATCCTTTCCATCATTACGGATAATCCTAGCGTGTCAAAATTTGGGTTAAGGTTTTTCTCAAATTGAGAGTTAGAAATTTCAAGCTAGGCTAGTCTTTGACGAAATCCAAGCATGGTATGATCTAGGAAAATCTGAGAATGGATTATTTGAATGTAATGTAAGTCCAGTAATTTGTTTTTTTGTTAGTCAAGACGACAAGAAATTCATAGATTCTTTTGGAGGTGAATGCGGGTGAGTAGAACTCCTAATATCGAACTTGACGTAAAGGGATTAGTTTGGGATTTCAAAGTATGAGTGTATTGAGAAAAAGGCAAAAGTGGGAGCAATCCTGATTTTTTGCCTCACCCAACTCGCTATAGCGGTGGCAATTGCCACCACTGCACTGCTATAGTGGGAATTAGGCTTGATCAATCTCGTCATAGAGGGTAGATCCCACTATAGTGGGATAGGGCCACTATAGTGGGATATGTGCTGATTAATGTAGAAAATATCCTAAAAATATTATTTTCATTCCACTCTTATTTTGGGGATAGTTGTGGCTATTTAGGGTGAGTTCCACATATTTTTCATCAAAACTCTTTGTAAAGGTAAATTAATTACTTTCATTAACTATATTTTCAATTATTAATACTTAGAATCACTATTTTAAGAATTTTGGAAAGGATTTAACTAACCTAACGGATTTTCCTTGTGCAATTAGGTGAATTGGGTAGAGAACCCTTTGGTTAAAAGTTTTACTCTTTCATGACTATAATTCACCATTGTAACCATAAAATTGGTAGGGTTAAGGTGAAGTGATGGTAGAAAATTCTATTGGGTGAAATGATCATGAAATTGGTCTTAGAATTATGGGATTAAGTTATAATCCTGGATATTGTAGGTCATTTGGTTTATGAAAAAGGGCCTAAAATGCCCTTCAACTATTGAAAATGGTGCAAATATACCCTCTTTCCACCTTTTGGCTCTAAAATGCCCTTCCATCTACCTATTTGGCCCTATTTTACCCTTCTTCTTAACAGATAAATAATTAGGATTTTAACTTAACACGTGACAGTTTCTTATTGGTTGAATTTTTAATAATCAAAAGTCAAAAGTAAAAAAAAATAGCTTAACCCAAATCACTAAAATCTACCCTATCCGCCGGATCCAAATCACGAAAAAAATTATTGAGCTTTATTTTTTCCATCAACAGTTTGACTGACTTGAGAAATCACTGGAATAACACTACAGCAACCTTGGTTTCTTCTTTCACATGTAACCTGTTATTACAACTAAGACACGAAACTAAAGATATTCATGTTAATGTTAAACAAGGTATTGCAAAACTAGTTGTGGTGCTTTTTTCTCTTTATCATATTGCTCTGTGATAGTTTCTACTTTCTTCTACTTGTACTTCAAAACTAGTGGTGGTGCTCATCGTTTTTTTTTTTTAAAAAATAAATAAATTATTTTCTCTTTCTTTCTTGAGTTGCTTGTTGTTTGTTATTAGTTAAGATAATTCTTTTTTTTTCTTTTTCCAATTTACATCCATGCGACTAAGGGCCTGTCATTGATATTATGTCATCCGCTTCTCCAATATTGGTTGCTTGACTTGTAGTTTGTTCATATTTATATTTCTCAACAAAAAATAATTCCTGAAGCTAGGTGAAAATATCAAGCTCAATAATTTTTTTAGTGATTTGGGTCCCGGTGGATGGGTTAGATTTTAGTGATTTGGGTTAATTTTTTTTTTTTTTGACTTTTGATTAATAAAAATTCAACCAATAAGAAACTGTCACGTGTTAAGTTAAAATTCTAATTATTTATTTGTTAAGAAGAAGGGTAAAATAGGGTCAAATAGGTGGATGAAAGGGGATTTTAGAGCCCAAAGGTGGAAGGAGGGTATATTTGCACCATTTCAATAGTTGAAGGGCATTTTAGACCCTTTTTCATTTGGTTTATTACGTTTTGTATTGATGTTTTAAGACCATAAGCAAGCGATGCTGCAAAAAATGTGTTGCACTCAAGCGCACACGCAAGTGTATGTGGTCCATCCAAGTAATATACTGGCCTTAAAGAAAGATAGGTATCGATCCCAAAGGGACTAGTGTTAAGAAACTATCTCAGACTAGTTCCACTATTCAGATTAGACAAGTACAATGTAACCACAAGAGTTTGAGAGTTATAACTAAATGTAAACTAAAATAATTCAGTAAATTAAAGGTTCTTGAACAATCATTAGGGAGAAACCCAGGGTTAAGGCACTACTATCAATCATACTAAGCTATGTAACTTTGTTGGTTAGGTTAATTATCTTGGGCTTCGAAGACTAATCAATTATCTAACTTATCCCCACAACAACATCGTTGAGAAGGGATACGAGAACTAAGATAAATGCATTCATATTCTATCTTGTAATTCAACCAAATAGGGCACTTAGGTATATTCCTATCCTAAAAGCAAATCATAACATCATTCAATTGAGATTACGATTCTATTCTATCTATCCCATGTTTTATCCTATCATTTCTTCTTCCAAGCTCATGATAGAATTAAGCATATATTTTAAGGGTCGCAAATACTTAAAATAGTGTTAACAAGGATAAAAAACAACCAAAAATGATGAATGACCAAAATAAATTCAATTCATAACAAGAGTGATCATGTTCTTGGCCTCGACTCCAAAAAAGAGTGTTTACCTACTCATGGACATACATGTAATCATAGTAGATGAATCCATGTTAATATCCATAAGAAAACTAAAGTAAAGGAATAAAAATCTTATTTGAAGCCTTCTCAATCGTGTCTCCAATCCCTAAGGTCGTCCAAGGTGTGTACACAAGACTAGGAGTGTCTTATTTATACTAAGACAACATTGGCCGTTTTTGGTCTACATTTATGCCACACCCCTATCACGGTGGCTAGGCATTGTGTAATGTTGCTATATCACCTAGCTACTGTAATTAACTTTATAAAATGCAGCCAAGGGCGTGCCACACTTTTATCGCAACATCTAGGTAATGTGGCATGGCAATGTGTCCAAATTTTTTTATTGATTTCCAATTTTTATATCATCTTGATCAACTAACGAAGATTCCTAAAACATTACACACCATGAATTAGAGCTCAAAACAACATAGAATCCAACACGACAAACTAGAAAGGAACATAGCTCAAGCTAAGTGCACTATTTTTTGCATTTTAATTTTAACTTAATGCTTTGACTCCAAGATCATTATGAACACACCTTATATACTATAAACACATAGCTCAACACTTAGAGGCTCATTCATCAAAATATAAACATAATAAGCACACAAGAAGTCCTCAAAACTAAGCTAAGTAAGCGTAGATAATGATACTTAGGTGCATAAATCCACCTTAGATCAAAAAAGACAAAGCTCAAATTTTTTAGATCAATTTGGGTCCTGGATTGAGGCAGGTGATGGTTTAATACAGTTATAACCCAATTTTTATTGTGTGAGCATGATAATTTTTTCTTCGTATGCTTGTTACAATGCATGTTCAAGAAAGTGAATAACTATTTGATATCCTAAGTGTTAATCACATGCAATGAACTTATTTTAAAAGCTTATTTTTTTTACAAGTGTGATTATTATTATCATTGTAGTTGTGTTTATTGTTGCATTTTCTTATTATTGTGGGATGTACTGGTATTTAGATTTGTTCGCAAAATTGGTTGGTATAATGTTGGCATACATTTGATGTCTGGGATTTGATACATAAACAAGAGTTCATGCCCTAAAGGTCATGGCTAGTGGATGACTATAAGAACCTTAGCAAGTGTGTATAAAGAATAGGTGAGTAGGAGGATTCCTTGAGTGAACCGGTTATAGGTGTTTTTTTATATGGATTTATGTATTGACTTGTTTTATCTGGTTCCTTGATTAAACCATGTTTTTGTGTTGACTTATTATATTTGGTTCCTTGCATGAATTGAGTTTATGTGTTGACTTGTTATAATTAGTTTCTAGAGCGAATCAAGATTTATGACTTTTAACATAAATATTGTTGGAATGAATCCTTGAGTGGTCTGGGTTAAATTTCAAGTGATTGGTATAACTCTTCAAATGTCTATCTACTTATTTATTTGAGAGATACTCAGTATTTTACTATTAAGTTATGATTGGTTGACTTGGATTCTTATTGGTAGTCATGGTCTTGACTTTAATTTTTGTCTATCTTGATTTGTACTTGATTGAATTCTTAGTGTTATTGAACAAGGTTAAGTTTCATAAACTTAAGGTAAAGTTATATGGCAGGTGTTCATGGTTATACTTGTGTTACTAATTTATTATTTTTTATTTACATATCTAATTTTGAATTAACCGATGACCATACTAATAAATTGTTGTTTCTTGTGTACTGATTTACATGTGCTTTCTTGTTGTTGAATGTATTGAATCTTTCAATGATTATTTTAAAACCTCAGTTGTAGGGTGAATCACATTCAAACTCAAGGGTGAGCTATATCTTTCGTCCTACCATGAGTTCTTTTTTGTTACTATAAAATTATTTTAGACTTAGATATTTCCCTTGTTTTTGGGTTGAACCCATTTCATTAACATTTGTAGTATTTTGGTATAATGACTTTCAGGCTCTAGGGGTATTGAACAGTTGTTTATTCAATATTTAGTATTTCTATAAAAATGTTTGAGATTTTGGTTTAATCCATGAAAAACAATTAGTTTCCTTAATTTTTTTTAAGTATTGGGTTTGATCGCTATGGGTTAGATGGTTCTCCCAACAAAGGGCTAGTGTGGATGCCACTTATTATGGATTTGGATTGTGATTAGATCCCTAAGTTTGTGATCTTTTTGTACTAAAATGGGTCTAGTAGAGTCTTGCAGAAGGCTATAGATATGTCTGTATTTTTCTTCGAGGGTTTATAGGATCTTAGTAAACTATCATTTTCTTTCTTCTTTCATGCTATAATTTTATTCCAATTGGTATTTGGTGATCCAAATTGGAATCTAACCTTCCTATTTTTTTGTCCATTGATGCTGAACTTCTAAGCTAATGGAGCCAGAGAGGTAGCCCCATACTAGCAGCTCCAACTGTAGAATCAATTGTTTGAAGATAAAAAGGGGGTAAGGTAAAAGGAAGAGAGCGAGCAATACCTGCTTGAGGTGGATCTCAAGAAATAGCTAATCATGCCCGTCAGAGATAAGTGACACCTACCTTACCCTAGGATCATGATTAGAAAGTTGAGTTTATGAATGAGGATGTTGTAGAGTAAGAGGAGGCATCGACGGTTTGTGGTACATCTTTCTCTTAATGTCTTTTGAGATGATTCATGAAGTACTTTATTTTTGAGTGGGCTGGATGACATTGGGGCTATCACTGTTATGCCTGCTTATCAGTTTCCAGGTGTTCTGCCAACTAGTGCAGCTGCTCCAGAATAGATGGGTCTTTTGGGATTGAGAGTTTTCTTTGCCCGATGTTAGGTCTTGTCATAAGAGGGATTGAACATGACAGCTAACCAAATTCCTAAAGATGAAATCTTTTACTTTTGTTGGCTTTGGCACTGAGGATACACTTGAATTCATTGTTAATTGTTATGAAAGGCGACATAAAATGGTTATTATGGAGCAACATGGTGTTGAGTTTGTTACCTTCCAGCTGCAAGGTGATGCAAAGTAGTGGTGAAGGTATTATGTGTAGTGTCAGTCACTAATTTTACCTCTATTGACATGGGCTCAATTTCATACCCTATTTTTATAGAACTATGTGCGTTGTACTCTTCATGATCATAAGAAAGATGAGTTTTTGGCCCTTGAGTAGGGAAATATGTCTGTTTTGTCCTATGAGTCCAAGTTTCATGATTTTCCCCACTATGCTACTTAGCTACTTGGTAGAGAGAATGATAGGATTCAATTATTTGTAAAGGGCTTGAACATTAACTTGTAGGTTTTTTCTAGCCTTATGAATTCTGCCAAAAAGACCTTTAAGAAGATTGGTGATTATGTGAAAAAGGTAGAGGGAGTCAAGCAAGTTGGTCAGGCAAAGGTTTTCGCAAAGAAGTGATGTTTCCTCTACTATACCCTCCAAGAAGATACAATGTGGTCGTTGTCAAATTATGGTAATCCAACTAGGTTAGGGTATATCCCCATATGGACTAGGTTGGAATAGGTCAAATCCATTTTTTGAACTTGCTGAAGTATCTGGAAGTACATAAAAGTAAATGGGGGGAATCTATAGTAAACAGTAAAAATTAATAAGTTGTGAATGCTTTTGGTTGTAAACAATCTGAGATGAACACTAGGAATGTGTTCCCCTTGGCAACCTAACTCTATAGGTTTCTCATGCACAATCCAACTATCTCACTACTATACATACATAATCTAACAAACTTGGTATTACCAACCATATTATGAATGCATTGATAAATATTACCCCTCACCTTGTGTGTCTCAGGGTTTCGCCTTACTAACCCTTTTCTTTGATCCCAGTTTAACTATCACCTCAGGGGTATCAAGTTCTTAGATGAGGATTGATAGCCTCGAATCACTATTGTAATCGTGTTTTTCCAATCTCAATCTTTCTTGTGAAGACGATATTAAAGACATGCGGGTTCTCATTGTTAGCTATCATTAAGAAAGCAATTAAACTGAAGAAGATCACAATGCAAGTGTAAACAATGATTAAAACAAGGGATTTAGCTGCTCATGGTTGCAATAAACACCTTGGAATTTAGTAAACATAGAATAGAAGTAGTCTAACAATAATTGACTAAGAAACCCAAAGTCTCAAATCAATTAATCAGCCAAAAACCAAGAACAAAGAGATTCTAAGATCAAAAGTTAATCTTAGAATTAAAAATATGTTAGTGAATAGTATGAGTGCGTAAATTGACTAAAAACATAAAAATAGTTTTTATAGAGTAAATAAAAACCTTGAAAATCTAAATCAAAACATATAGGAAAAACTAAGTTGGTGGCCACTTATGGTGCCACTTACAAGCCATAAGTGGCACATATGCCATATAGGTGGCTATCGTATGTCCTAGTCTTCACCAATCTACAACTTCTTCTCTTGTACTAGTACCTATGGGGCGTAGGTGGCACCTATGTCCCATAGGTTTCCTTATCGTAGGAACCAGAAAACTCCTCCAAAATCATTTTCTATGAACTTCACATCTTTAACACTTACACTGGTACCTAGAGCGACACAGGTGGTACCTATGGGCCGTAGGTTACCCTTTATATGTAACAGGTTCATAACTGTAGCTTTTGATTCTCTGAAACATATAACAACTACCTGCGCCACGTAGGTAGCCTCGCCAGTGAGATTTTTTTGCCAAGCTTGACTCATTTTCTTTATGTTAACCTCCAATACCTAGTTCCCTGTAAAATAGACGCAAAAACACATTATATCGACCAACACATACCTAAGTACTTGTATATTTTCTGGTTTTGAGCATCGAAAGTGCCATGAAATTATGGAACATTAACACCCTAAATTTAGAACATTTGTATGTCCTTAGTCAATAAAAACATAAAGAAATAACACAACGATGCTTAACCAAGAGAAACCTAAGATACCTATGGCAATTAATCTCAAATTTAGCTCAAAAACATCACGCCCTCCTATTTTAACTTTTCAAAATCAACAGTGTGAATCAATATAGTACAACAATGTGACACAAGTTAATCAAGCTATGACATTACATTAGAAACACATAATAAATCATATGTACAATTTACGCTACCGGAACTGATAAGAAACTAGCCATACAACATATGCACCCTCATAACAAAGAAGTCCCACTCACTTAATATCATAATGCATATTAATACAGGGACGATCACGAGACACTCACACTCTCAAAGAAGTTCCAACAATGTACATAGAATATCATAGGCTTTCCCTTATTTTCTTTACCTTGGCTTTTAACAGTTGGGCTAGGATCGCTATATGAATTTACTATGCTTGTAAAGTAGACTTAGGGGAAGATATGTGTAACGCCCCGAGATTGCATCCTGGGCATCACACGATGCTTACGACCCCGAAGGACCACAAGCTAAGCCATGACTGGTACCTGCTGTGAGCACTGAATATAATCCTAGAATATATGCGGAAAAAATCTAAAAATGCCCTAAGGTTCTCAAAATATAGAAATAAAAACTGAGTATAACTGATAATAACATCTAAAAATTGAATAACTGACTAACTGTCTATACTATTCTGAAAGTCTCTAACTGAATAACTGAGGAGTTGATGGGACAGACCCCCAACTAACTCCGATTGAAGTAACTACTGAACTGCTGAAAAACTGAAATAAATAAACCTTGTCCTCGAAATAGGAGGACTCGCCACTATAACGGCTATTGATAGCCTGAGCTGCTAAGTACGGTCAGGAACATAAGTGTTCGAACCTATGATATAAGACATCATAGAACAAAAGAAAGTATGCGATCAACACATGGAATGTACTGGTATGCTAAGTGAAGTAAGGCTGATATACATGGGTTTATATGCATGAGATGATAACTGACTGAATGAACATCATAAAGTAACTGGAAGAGAGTATATGAAAAATTATAAGTACTGAATATACTAAACATGCTATATTGTGCATAAAGGTATACGTCGTGTATCTGAGATTATATTGAAATCAAGAACTAAATTCTAAAGACTGGGTAACCAATAACTGGTAGCCATAGTTCTGTAGAACTAACTGAGTTCTTTACTGAATACTAAGACTGAAACTATAACTGTAGGAGTGTTCATCTAATCGACATACCTCGGTATAGACTGATTTAGGGTCCAACTTGTGACCCCAGTTAGAAGGGTGTTAGCACCTTGCCACGGGATACTAACAATGCTGGGTCAACCCTAATCTGGAAGGAAGACTTATGAAATATATATATATACATGATTGCATCAAACCTAGTCTGGCAGGAGAACAACTTATCCTACACTGGCTATGTAGTTCGATAACACAGGGAATGCTACTAAGGATCAAACCCTTTGCTAGCAGGAATGCCCCCATCCCTGGGTTCGGTTAGTACTGAATCCTGCTCCCAACCGAATCGACACAGAACTGATTACTAGACAATAGTAGGCTGATTGAAATGACACTGATCATGTTGACTGACTGATCTAGATCGAGTTCACTGAGTTCTATTACCTGAATGAGTATGACTGTTCTTGAACTTTACTGGGACTATTCTATAACTACTGTAACTAAGTAAACAACTAGATTTTGGGTAATAAATACTCCCAGGACTCGATAGCATAATAGATAAACTCATATCACTACTTTAACAACACAACAATAGGTTACCATGCATGATTTACTCATATGGACATTTTATCAAATACTAGCAAGGCATAAGTTAAGAATGGGAATGGTTTGAACATATAGTAATAGCATGATTTCAATACCAAGATCACCAAACGTTCACAATGCACAATTCATTCACTTAGACATTTTATCAAATACTTAGAAGGTATAACCTTATACATGGGAATGAACAACATATCAATGCATCATGACTAAAATAATTAATTCACAATTCAAGGGTTTGACATGAGATCTACATCAACCAACATACCCATTGATCTATTTTACATAAAACTCATATTTTCTTAACTTTGAAACTTAAATAACAACACAAACATGAGCGTAATTCAATTAATAACAAGAGAATCATAATTCAAGATTTGAAAAGGATTCTTGAACTCCATAGGTGGAAGAAAACCCTAGGATGAACACCTAACATATCTTGATTGTTGATTTCATGAGAATTGTTGGTGAATTCTTGGGACTTGGACTTGAACTTAATGAAACTAGGGTTTTTCTCTTGAGAGAATTTATGAAATAATGAGTGAATTTGCCTTTTGGGAGGCTAAATTTTGTGTTAAGGCTGAATTATGTAAGGGAAAAATGACCCAATTATCCCAAAAATCCATAACTTAATACACATAATATGACCAGAATGTGACATAATATGACCAGAATGTGATATGTGACGCACCACATTGATGGGGTCGACATGATCACCGACGCATTGCGTCGATGGTGCCGATGCGATAGCTAACGTGATGCATCATGATCACATTGGCTTGCTATTTTGGTCACCCAAATGTGGCTCAAACGATGTTCAAAAATTTCAAAACTCACCTGAGATGACCTATATATAACCCTGATCATGAATCAATTTAAAAATTGACAATCTAAGGTTAGAAAGATCGTGAATGATACCATTGAAATATCGAGGCAAAAAAATAAGACTAAGTGTCAACACTTAGTTGAAATTTTCTAATTCAAGGACCTCTTTTTGCATGCTATAAAGGAATGAAATGACTAGGACTTTGTGGGGTCTTACAATATCTCCTCCTTTGAAACATTCGTCCTCCAATGACACTATCTAAACTGAGAGAAACTGAGGAACTGTACTTACACTGATATGAATAACTGAAGCATGATTGAATTTTAGAGACATGACACATGATTGAGCTATTTAATAAATGCATGAATGATATGAGAATGTTATGCAGATATAACTGAGTAGGGGAAACAGTAAATCTAAGGAAAACTATTACCTTAAGGTTAGAATACCGAAGAATCTGAGATCCTTTATTGGACATGCATGAATGGGAACATGAGATCATAACTGAGTCTGAAGCATGATATATGGTCTGAAAATCATAAACTAAACTTATTTCTTGAACACCTGCAGTGACATGAGAATGGTTATAAGGCAGATATAGGAATAAGAGAATCAACTTATGAGTAACCATTATCTCTGACTGGATCTGGTTTTGTGAAGAAAAGATGAGAGATTTAGTACATAAGAAGCTCAGGGGTATTACATACCCCCTTGGGATAGTTTGTCTCCCGAATTACACTAACTTGACTAAAATACTAGAAAAACAAATATTATGCTCAAAAAACTTACAAAATGAATCATGACTGACTATATGAGATCTGAAATATGATGTATGAACTGAATTGGATTCACAATTTACATGGATGCGAACAAACTATTTCTTGGAAGGGATATGTTCGTGAGACTTCAGATAGTAAGACTAGATTAGAAGATGGAAAAACCATAGGAACCTATCTATCTGAATGCTAATTTGAATTGCTAGCTATATAGACAAACTCATACTGAAAGCTTATACTCAACTGGAGTATTTCTTCGAAACTCTTTATAAGAAGTCCTAATGACTTTTAGGGAGTAAGGAATCTTGGGCATGGTCTGAATAAGACATCTGGATAAGAAATCACAACATGGCTAAAATTTGGTAATATGAAACACAGGCCTACGAAACATAAGCTAAGATAGAGCTACTAAACCTTATGCATTGCAACTACTATCTTTCAAGCTTAGACATACTCCTCAAATACTCTCTCAACTATACTTTCTACCTTAATACTGCACTTCACCTGAGACTATAAAAATATTCACATAGGAACTGATAACTCTAATTATTGAAGTCTGAGCTGGACTGAATTCTACCACTATGAACAAGCTTACTCGAATCTACGAAATGCACATAGAACATTGTAATACTAGTCTTAATCATGAATTCAACGCACCCTGCATTTTCACAACCTCTCATCTCATGAAGAAAACAATTCTAATTTCCTATTCAACAACTAAATACAACCTCTTATTAACCATTCACTAATGCGTAATGCATTTATCCACTTACACACCAACATGACATTCAAGCCTATATTTATAACTACAACCTTGAGTAAAAAAACATGGAACAATCTTTCCTTAACATGAAACATTACTCTCTCCCATCTAAACAACTGCTCATTACTACATCATTTCATAAGGAGAGGTCACTAAAAGCCTAAAACATGAGGACCTGAAGCATGAATGAACACTATACAGAACTTGACACTTAAAAGAGGCTTAAGGAATAGAATATCAACATCATGGTTTCATCAAGAGATCTAAACTAAGGATATACATGACATAATCTGAATTTCGGTGATCATTAAGAGTGTTGCATGAATATAGGAACTGAACATACTGTAAAGCATGAATACATGAGTCATGAGTTGCACGACCTGAGTTTGGAGTTCATAAATTCATGGAATATGATTCGGACTACTAGGTGAACTGAAACTCCTCTTACTAGGAATTAAAAGTGTACATGATTTTTCTATAAAGTGCATGAATATGAGCTATGATCATAGGACTGATATGTAAGACATGAGTTGATATCATGATGACTGAGAAACTTTACATTGAGATAAGAATGGGTTAGGCATTTTCCTCTCCTACTGATTTTCTACACATATTGGCATTACTACTAGGATCTGAGAGTCTAACTTGGTTACCTGTTCTGACATCCCCCCTAGCTTAAAGCCATCATTCTAAGTTTGTGGACCACTTAACCAACATCTCTAAAATGTATTGAAATCATTTTACTCTAGAGTCCGAGATATAACAATACTTATAAACACTAAAATCATCCTAAAAGACTATACCTGAAAGTGTAAAATCCTACTTCTAATACTTCCGTCCGAGATAGAACTCTTAACTTCTTATAGCCCCAAATACATCATGTAACAACTTAAGAATTGACTAACTTAGAATTTTCAACTCCTCTTTCTATTAGCTCAACCTTCAATGATTCAAACTTTGATCCTAACATATAACATGGATATCACCAATTCTTTAATAACTATACTACTTTCATCATCGCCTACAAACATCACATCCACAACATATGTTTTGAATCAACAACTTAAATTCTTGTGTACACTGCTTTAAGCCTACTGATTCACCTTTCACATAACTAGTCCAATGTAATATATAATCTGCTCAACTTTAGATAACACCTTCCCAACTCTACTACTATTTTTAAACTCCTAGTTTTGTGCTTCTAACTCTAGATCATATGTTGTCCTAGGATTCTGAGAAGGAGGCTGAAATTATATTAGACTCCTAAGCACTGAGGTACTATCCCTTTATTCACTGACTGGTTCATTAAGAAGCTAAAATTGAGCAGCTCTATTTTTGAAATCAACTAAATTAATTTACTAGGATACTCTAACTGCGCAAATTTTGTATACCCATTGTAATACCCCGCATGTTTCTAAGCTAGGAAGTGAATAAGTATTCCTATGTATTAAATCTCCTATCCTATGATTCATACTTGAGTACATGAATTACAATGAATATCCTACTGATAGGATGGCTTATGATGCATTAAGCATGTTCATATGAGTCACTTAAGGTAATACAAGCTAAGAGTTTTTGAATCCATCAAGTTTTAGTGTTTGATTTTGCAAGGGTCATCTTTGAATGAGTATAAAATGATCTTAATATGGTATCTTAGCTGATTTAGACCCACCAAATTATAGAGAATTGAATTATCTTTCCAACGATACCAATTTTTCCTTAATCCAATACCCAAGCAAAAAGTTATGCCCATTTTTGTGAGAGACAGTAAGGATAGGCGATTGGTTAGGCGCCGCCCAACCCAAACATAGGTGATTGGTTAGGCGCTGCCCAACCTAGCTTAGGCAATCACTTCGGCGCCGTCTAAGTCAGTTCCAGGTGCCAAAAACACTCCATTTTGAGTTATTTTAAGGGTAATTAAGTCTTTTAACACTCCTTACAAGTCCCTAAACTTAACCCTACGAAATATATAGCTTCTAAACATATTACAACCCTATTATAATCTCAAAGCTCATCATACAAGAGCACTAAAAGAGAAAACCAACTAAGGTTGCATAACTAAGCTTGAAGATCCGATTTCAAGGAAATTCCTCCGTCAATCATCAAGAATCTTCCTTCTAAGGTATGCGTGAGTTGATTTATGGATCCCTTTCATCCATAAAGCTCAAAAACCCTCTTTTTCATTATAAAGTATTATTTCTATATTGTTGGGTGTTGATGATCATGTTGTTGATATTGGGTGATTCCTAAGATGGAATCTTTATATGTATTTTTTTGAATTTCATGATATCATATGAGTTGGAAACATGTAAATTTGGTTGTTCATGATGTATAATTTGATGATTTCACCTATTCTTAAGATGTGCATGTAAGGTGTTTGATAAAATACCTAAGAAACTAGAAATCGTGCAATATAGCTAAATTGTGACTAAGTGAAAGATTCATGATATGCCCTTACATTCCAATGACTTCTATGTTGATAATATGCCTTGTAAATGTTGTTGGAATACTCATGAACTATTCTTATGAGATTATGCTATATTTACTTGCAAATTCTACTTATGAAAAAGATGTATTATAACCATGAAATCCACATGAACTTCCACGCTATTGGTATGTGTTGCCAATAGGATTATGCAATGAACATGATATTAAGATTGTGCAAGTATTTCCATGTGATATGAAATCCTTTCCATGCAATACATTATTGATGACTGTGCTTAGTAGAGATCCCTACTTATGATATTATAAATTATGGACTCTACTCTTACGATCAAGTCATTCATGTGTGTCAGTTTCCTTCCATCAAGTCCTAGGGGTACTCGTACTCGAAAACTATAGCTGTGTGCCTAGATCCATGTCATGTTTCATGATATCCAAACTCAAGCTATGATTCCATAGACTTCAGTCAGTCATGTGACTCAGGAAAACCTCATGATCTTAGTCAATTATCAGATATCAGTAACATTTCGCCAGTCAACAGAATTCAGTAAGATTAAGTCATGCACAGTCAGTTATTCATGTCCAGTCCCTCTAGATGAGAGTAGAGGTTAGAACCGAGTGAACCCAAGGATGGGAACTCACCTGCCAGTTCAGGGTGTAATTCTTTGTAGTCATCCTTGTGTTCTAGAACTACATAGCCAGCGTAGGTTGAGATATCTTAACCCGTTAGATTAAGGTTGATGAGGTGGCTTAACCCGTCAGTTTAGGGTTCCCACCGTTCTCATTGAGTACCCGCCAGATAAAGGTCACTCAAAGGCTATCCTTACCCGTAGAACGGTATTGACACCCTTCCAGTCGGGGCAGAGATTGGACCCCAGCTTAGCCATAATGGCATACATAGGGCATGTCGGTTAAACACTACTTCCCACAGTTTTAGTATCAGTCTCAATAAAAGAACTAATTGCGTTCTTTAGATTTTAATATATACAGGACTGTCAGATACAGTCATCCATGTTATCAGTTTCAGTATCAGTCATGACAGTTATCAGTAAACCATGTATTAGCTTACAGGTCATGCTATCACGTATTCATAGTCCCAGTTTCTATATATATATGTTTGCACTCCCACGTTCATATTAGTCAGTCAGTGTTGTTCATGCATGAAGCCCTTTATGTTCAGCCTACCTTCCTCGTATACTCAGTACTCCAGTTGAACTGACGCATTTGCACTATGGTGCTTTCTTTTTATGTTACACCATAGTTTCCGAGACACGAACTCCAGCCCAGCAGTAGCAGTAGCATTCCAGTCGTAGAGACACTGTGAGTCCTCATTGATTCGAGGACAATTTGATTTGATTCATTTATTTATTTCTTCAGTTTAATTTTACGGAGTTAGCTGGAGACATGTTCCTTCAACTCTTTATTCAGATAGTTTAGAGGCTTTCAGATTTATGTTCAGATTTACGTTAAGATTGAGTTGTTTTGGGTATTTTCACCCACATGATTATATTCAGTTGAACCTTATGGCCTTATAGTTCTTTGTATTCTGCATTATTATATCATAATTGGCAGTATACATGTACAGATATCAGTCATGGGTTATCTTGTGGTCACTCGAGGTCATGAGCTCCATGTACCATTCCGGTTCAGCGAATCAGGGTGTTACAAACTTGGTATCAGAGCCTAAGATTCAGTAGAGTCCTAGGAAGCCTGAAAGTCGTATCTAGTAGATTCTTGTACATGGGTGTGTTACGCGCCACATTTATGTGCGGGAGGCTATAAGATATTTTAGGAATAGTCCCCTTTCTTCATTATTCATGTCACGCTAGTGAGCATAATCACAAGTTAAACTCTCATTCTAATCTATTCTTCTCTTATTCTAGACCATGTCCCTAAAGAGAAGAAACCAACCAACTCCTCAGCTCAAAGATCCTTTGGGCAGACATATTTCCCATGCGGAGTTTATAGCCGCATTTACCACACTTCCTCAGTCCATGGCTGCACAGACTGAACGACCACCAGTTATTCCTGCCAATTCATTGGCCAATCCCAAAGAATCTAGGGTTTCGGACTTCACCCGGATGAACCCTCCATCTTTCCATGGGTCTAAGTCTGATGAGGACCCTTAGGAGTTCATTGACCAAGTCCAGAAGGTCATTGACATCATGGGTGTTACTTCTATTGAGAGTGCTGAGTTAGCCACCTACCAGTTACGGGATGTTGCTTATGATTGGTCAAACAGTGGAAGTCTGAGAGGTTAGATGATACAGGCGCTATCAGTGGGAGGAATTTGTCACAGCCTTCTTAGACAAATTCTTTCCCCAAGAGCTAAGGGAAGCCAAATTTCTTGAGTTCATCAACCTCAGGTAGGGGAATATGACGGTTAGGGAGTATTCTCTCAGATTTACTCAGCTAGCCAGGTATGCTCCTCATATGGTTGCAGACAATAGAGCTAAGATAAACAAGTTCATGTCAGGGGTCAACGATAGCATGGGTAATAAGCGTAGGTCTACGATGCTGATCGGTGATATGACCTTAGCCAGAATCATGACCCATGCCTAGCAAGTAGAATAGCAGAATTTTAAGACTAGGGAGAGGCAGAACAAGAGAGAAAGGTTAGGTAATTTCAACTTTTCTCACCCCAAGTCAGATGGAGGAAACCGTTCATAGTTTTTCTCCAAGTCAGCCGTTCCAGCTCCTTCCTCTACCAATGCTCCAGTGCCAAAGTTCAGAGACGGCAATAGAGACAAAGCGCTAGGCTATAAATCTCAGGGCAGTGTTTCCAGTGACCGAACGAATACCCTTTGTTAGACCTGTGGTAAGAACCACAAGGGCATTTGCAGAACCGGTAGTAATGTCTGTTTTGGTTGTGGCAAGCCAGGCCATAGGATTAGGGAGTGTATGCAGTCAAGTCTTCAGGGTTAGTAAAATCATTCTACAGCTCAGTCCAGTCGCCGGAACCGGCAGGGTGCCATTTCCAGTGCTACCAGTTGGCAACGCCCAAACAGAATCTATGCTCTTCAGTTTCGGTAGGATCAGGAAAATTCTCCTGATGTCATTAGTGTTACGTTACACATTTTCCATGTTCATGTTTATGCTTTTCTAGACCTAGGTGCATCTTTGTCTTTTGTTACTCCATACATAGCAGGCGATTTCAGAATCAGTCCCAAAGTCCTAGCAGAGCCCTTCTCAGTCTATACCCAGTGGGTAAAACCATCATAGCCCAACGGGTATACAGGAACTGCTCGGTTATGATATCTCAAAAACCCACATCAGCAAATTTAGTGGAGTTAGAGATGACTGATTTTGATGTCATTCTCGGCATGGATTGGCTTCATTCCTGCTATGCCACAGTCGACTGCAGAAATAGGATAGTTCAATTTTAGTTCCCGAATGAGCCCGTCCTAGAGTGGAAGGGTAGCATTTCAGCGTTTAGAGGTTAACTTATTTCCTACCTTCGGGCAAGGAAAATGATTTCTAAGGGGTGTGTGTATCATCTCGTGCATGTTAAAGATTCCAGTTCTGAATATCCCAGCCTCGAAACAATCTCTGTTGTTAATGAATACTCAGATATCTTTCCCGAAGATCTTCCAAGCATTCCTCCTAAAAGGGAAATAGACTTTGGCATAGACCTTCTTCCGGATACTCAACCTATTTCTATTCCGCCATACAGAATGGCACCAGTAGAACTCAAGAAACTGAAAGAACAGTTGAAGGATCTCTTAGATAAGGGATTCATCAAACCCAGCGTTTCCCCATAGGGTGCACCAGTATTATTCGTGTGCAAGAAAGACGGTTCTCTTTGGATGTGTATTGATTACCGTTAACTCAACAAGGTCATGATCAAAAACAGATATCCTCTTCCCAGGATTGATGATCTATTCGACTAACTTTAGGGTGCCAGTTAATTCTCTAAGATAGACCTCAGATCAGGCTATCATAAGCTCAGAGTTAGAGAATGTGATATTTCAAAGACTGTTTTCCGTACTAGGTATGGTTACTTCGAATTTTTAGTCATGTCATTTGGTCTTGCCAATGTCCTTGCAGATTTTAAGGATTTGATGAACCGTGTGTTCAACCAGTACTTGGACATGTTTGTCATAGTCTTCATAGATGATATTCTGGTCTATTCTCGCATAGAGCGTAATCATGCAAACCATCTCAGGATTGTTCTTCAGACTCTCGAGGATCACCAATTATTCGCTAAGTTCAGAAAGTGCAAATTTTGGCTAAGATCAGTAGCATTCCTTGGCCATATTATTTCCTGTGATGGAATTAGAGTAGATCCTCAGAAAACTGAGGCAGTAAGAAACTGGCCCAAACCCGTATCTCCATCAGATATTAGGAGTTTCTTGGGTTTGGCTGGCTATTACCGATGGTTTGTTGAGGGATTTTCTTCTATTGCATCTCCCATGTCTAGATTGACTCAGAAGAAGATTAAGTTTCGGTGGTCAAATTCATGCGAGAAGAGCTTTCAAGAGTTCAAGACTCACTCACCTCAGCTCCAGTTCTAGCTTTTCCAGATGGTTCAGATGGTTTTGTAGTCTATTGTGATGTATCTAGAGTGGGTTTAGGTTGTGTCCTCATGCAGCATGGTAAGGTCATAGCCTACGCCTACAGACAGTTAAAGCCACATGAGAAGAATTATCCTACTCATGATCTTGAGTTAGCAGCAGTAGTTTTTGCCTTGAAGATTTGGAGGCATTATCTCTATGGAGTTCATGTAGATGTCTTCACAGACCATAAAAGCCTCTAGTATGTGTTTTCCCAGAAAGATCTCAATCTTCGCCAGAGAAGATGGTTAGAGCTATTGAAGGATTATGACATGAGTATTCTTTATTATCTGGGCAAGGCCAATGTTGTGGCCAACGCTCTCAGTTGACTCTCCATGGGTTGTATTTCTCACGTTGAGGATAGTAAGAAAAAGATGGCTCAAGAGTCCATCAGCTTGCAAGACTAGACGTTCGCTTAGTCGATTCTTCAGAGGGTAGTGTATGTGTTCATAGAAGTTCAGAGTTATCTCTAGTTTCCAAGGTGAAAGAGAAACAAGACAGGGATCCTAGCCTTGTCAAGATCAAAGAGTCAGTTCAGAATCAGAAAGTCAAGGTTTTCTCCCAAGGGGGAGATGGTGTTCTTCGTTGTTAGGGTCGTCTATGTGTTCCAGGTGTAGATGAATTGGGGCAGTGAATTCTTGCAGAAGCGCATGGTGCGCGATACTCTATTCATCCAGGGGCATCTAAGATGTACCATGACATGCGGGAGATCTATTGGAGGAGTGGGATGAAGAGAGATGTTGCAGAGTTTGTGGCTAAGTGCTCTACATGTCAGCAGGTTAAGATAGAGCATCAGAAACCTAGTGGTTCCATGCAAGAGTTCACCATTCCTACTTGGAAGTGGGAAGAAGTTAACATGGACTTCGTGACGGGTTTGCCTAGAACTCGTCATCAACATGATTCAGTTTGGGCCATTATTGATAGAATGACCAAGTCAGCTTATTTCCTTCCTGTTCGTACTTCTTATTCCGCCGAGGATTATGCCAGACTCTATATCAGGGAGTTAGTCAGGTTACACGGTGTTCCACTATCTATCATCTCAAACAGAGGTACCCAGTTCACTTCTCACTTTTGGAAAGCGTTCCAAAAGGGTCTCGGTATCCAATTCCATCTCAGCACAGTATTTCATCCTCAGACTGATGGTCAACCAGAGAGGACCATTTAGACTCTTAAAGATATGCTAAGGCATGTGCAATTGACTTTAAGGGAAGTTGGGACGAACACTTTCCTTAGATTGAGTTTCCATACAATAATAGCTATCATTTTAGTATTCAGATGGCTCCATTCGAAGCTCTCTATGGTAGGAGATGTAGATCTCCGATTGGTTGGTTCGAAGTTAGTGAGGCCTCAATCATAGGTCCTCACTTAGTATTCGATGCCTTAGAGAAAGTTCAGTTGATCAGAGAGAGATTCCAGGATGCTCAGAGCTGACAGAAGTCCTATGCAGATGTTCGTTGAAAGGATCTCGAGTTCGAGGTCAATGACTATGTCTATCTTAAGATCTCTCCCATGAAGGGAGTAAAGAGGTTTGTCAAGAAAGGGAAACTCAGTCCCCAGTATGTCGGTCCCTTCAGAATTCTTTGTCGCTTCGGCAAGGTAGCTTATGAGCTGAGTTGCCTTCAGATCTAGCCTCAGTCCATCCAGTCTTCCATGTCTCTTTGCTAAAAATGTGCATACGTTACCCAGCAGTTGTTGTCCCTATTTAGAGCATCGATATTTAGAATAGCCTCTCCTATGAAGAGATTCCAGTCGAAATCTTTGATTATCAAACTCGTAGATTGAGGAACAAAGAAGTCCCTCTAGTCAAGGTTCTTAGGAGAAATCAATCTCATGAGGGAGCTACTTAGGAAGCAGAAGAAGATATGCATACCAATTATCCTCACCTCTTCCCCACCAATTCAGATCAAGCTCAAGGTAACAGTTCTCATTAATCTTATTCATTTTTACGTTTATGTTTCCATTATAAACTTGGCACCTATTAATCGTTTCACACTCAGTCATGCATTTATGTGTCAGTTATCCGTGCATCAGATATGCACGAGTTCAGTATGTTTAGCATGTAAGTCATAAGATCAAGTTTTAGTTCTTCATGTTCAGTTCAGGTTTTATTGTCTTGTATCCCTTCTCAGTAAATTCTCATTCGAGGACGAATGTTCCCAAGGGGGAGATATCGTAATACCTTACATTTTTCTAAGCTAGGAAGTGAATAAGTATTCCTACGTATGAAATCTCCTATCCTATGATTCATACTTGAGTACATGACTTACAATGAATATCCTAGTGATAGGATAGCTTATGATTCATTAAGCATGTTCATATGAGTCACTTAAGGTAACACAAGCTAAGAGTTTTTGAATCCATCAAGTTTTAGTGTTTGATTTTGCAAGATTCATCTTTGAATAAGTATAACTTGATGTTAATATGGTAATTTGGCTGATTTAGACCCACCAAATTGTAGAGAATCGAACTAGCTTTCCAACAATGCCAATTTTGCCTTAATCCAATACCTAAGCAAAATGTTATGCCCATTTTCGTGAGAGATAGTAAGGATAGGCGATTGGTTAGGTGCCGCCCAACCCAAACATAGGCGATTGGTTAGGCGCTGCCCAACCTAGCTTAGGCAATCACTTGGGCGCCGCCTAAGTCAGTTCCAGGTGCCAAAAACACTCTGTTTTGAGTTATTTTAAGGGTAATTAAGTCTTTTAACACTCCTTACACGTCCCTAAACTTAACCCTACAAAATATATAGCTTCTAAACATATTACAACCCTATTATCTTCTCAAAGCTCATCATCCAAGAGAACTAAAAGAGAAAAACAACTAGGGTTGCGTAACTAAGCTTGAAGATCCGATTTTAAGGAAATTCCTCCATCATTCATAAAGAATCTTCCTTCTAAGGTATGCGTGAGTTGATTTATGGATCCCTTTCATCCATAAAGCTCAAAAACTCTCTTTTTTATTATAAAGTATGATTTCTATATTGCTGGGTGTTGATGATCATGTTGTTGATATTGGGTGATTCCTAAGATGGAATCTTTATATGTTTTTTTTTTGAATTTTATGATATCATATGAGTTGGAAACATATAAATTTGGTTGTTCATGATGTATAATTTGATGATTTCACCTATGCTTAAGATGTGCATGTAAGGTGTTTGATAAAATGCCTAAGAAAATAGAAATCATGCAATATAGCTAAATTATGACTAAGTGAAGGATTCATGATATGCCCTTACGTTCCAATGACTTCTATGTTGATAATGTGCCTTATAAATGTTGTTCGAATACTCATGAACTATTCTTATGAGATTATGCTATGTTTACTTGCAAATTCTACTTATGAACAAGATGTATGATAACCATGAAATCCACATGAACTTCCATGCTATTGGTATGTGTTGCCAATAGGATTATGCAATGAACATGATATTAAGATTGTGCAAGTATTTCCATGTGATATGAAATCCTTTCCATGCAATACATTGTTGATAACCATGCTTAGTATGAGATCCTTACTTATGATATTATAAATTATGGACTCTACTCTTATGATCAAGTCAGTCATGTGTGTCAATTTCCTTCCATCGAATCTTAGGGGTACTTTTACCCAAAAACTATAATTGTGTGCCTAGATCCATGTCATGTTTCACGATATCCGAACTCAAGCTATGATTCCATAGACTTCAGTTAGTCATGTGACTCAGGAAAACTTTATGATCTTAGTCAGTTGTCAGATATCAGTAATATTCCTCCAGTCAATGGAATTCAGTAAGATTAAGTCATGCACAGTCAGTTATTCATGTCCAGTCTCTCCAGATAGGAGTACAGGTTAGCACCGAATGAACCCAAGGATGGGAACTCACCCTCCAGTTCAGGGTGTGATTCTTTGTAGTCATCCTTGTGTTCAAGAACTACGTAGCCAGCGTAGGTTGAGACATCTTAACCATTAGATTAGGTTTGATGAGGTGGCTTAACCCGTCAGTTTAGGGTTCCCACCATTCTCATTGAGTACCCACAAGATAAGGGTTACTCATAGGCTGTCCTTACCCATGGCACGGTATTGACACCCCTCCAGTTGGGGCAAAAATTGGACCCCAGCTTAGCCATAATGGCATACATGGGGCATGTCATTTAAACACTACTTCCCACAGTTTCAGTATCAGTCTCAGTAAAAGAACTCAGGGCGTTCTTCAGATTTCAATATATATAGGAATGTCAGATACAGTCGTCCATGTTATCAATTTCAGTATCAGTCATGACAGTTATCAGTAAACCATGTATTAGCTTACAGGTCATGCTATCACGTATTCACGATCCCAGTTTCTATATATGTGTGTTTGCACTTCCACGTTTATATTAGTTAGTTAGTATTGTTCATGCATGAAACCCTTTATGTTCAGCCTACCTTCCTCGTATACTCAATACTCCAATTTTACTGACGCCTTTGCGCTATGGTGCTTTCTTTTTATGTTACACCATAGGTTCCAAGACACGAGCTCCAGCCCAGCAGTAGCGGTAGCATTCCAGTCTCAGAGACACAGTGATTCCTCATTGATTCAAGGACAATATGGTTTGATTCATTTATTTATTTCTTTAGTTCAGTTTTACAGAGTTAGCTGGAGATATGTTCCTTCAACTCCTTATTCAGATAGTTTAGAGGCTTTTAGATTTATGTTCAGATTGAGTTATTTTGGGTATTTTCATCCACATGATTGTATTCAGCTGAACCTTATGGCCTTACAGTTCTTTGTATTCCACATTATTATATCATGATTGGCAGTATACAGGTACAGATATCAGTCATGGGTTAGCTTGTGGTCCTTCAGGGTCATGAGCACCATGTAGCATTCCGTTTCAACGAATCGGGGTAGGACACCCGTCTAGCTAGGATAGATATACCCACTGGGGTAGATACTGAAAAAGGGATCTGCTAAGGTTTTGGGACTGACACTAAAATTGACAACTACATCGAGGGTTACAAAACAAAAAGAAGCTCCAGGATCTAACAAGGCATAAATATGTAAATGAATTGCCAGTAACATACCCGTAACCATGTCAAGAGAACTTACCTGATCCTGTTGAGACTCAATTGCATCTAACCTATTCTGACGCTGACCACTATTAGCACTAGAAGCGGCAACACCCTACTGAGTCAGGTAATTGGATGAAACTAAAGGACGGTTGGACTGACCCTATTGGCACAAATCTATTCCCCTCTGAGCCATAACTCTACACTCCCGTATCCTGTGGCCTGGCTTACCGTATCCAAAACACACATCACTGTCGATTCTACACACACCCTTATGATTCTTACCACATTTTTCACAAAGTGAATTAGTACGACCACCCTTCCTACTACCTTATGACTTAGAGCCTAGTGCTCTATCTCAACTATCATTCTTAAACTTAGGCACTGGTGTATTGGCTGAAGGTGGAGATGGGGATAAGAATTTCTGATGGGATTAGGAGCGGTTACTACACCTTGACCTAGGCTTAAAACTACTTGTTCTGGCCCTCTTATTCTTTCTCTCTTTCTTCCTACGCTTCCCCTTTTTACTCTGCTGAGCATTAATTAAAAGCCTAGATAAGACAACAGCCTACAGATTGATCAAAGCAACTACTGAATAATATAAGGTAGTAAAAGTATCTCTGAATTCGGCATGAGAGACATGCGCATTAAGGGAATCTTCCTAAGCAGGTGGAGGTGCAGGAGAATTCCTATTTTTTTCGTTGTTCTTTCTGGGAGGCATATGCTGTAAAGAAAAGGAAGATTAGAATTAGAAAGAGAGTTTAAATTGAGCACATTCTCACTCGCATGATATAAACACTGAATAAAGGAAAATTTTCATAAAAATACCTCGTAGGCTCTAATCCATAAGTGTGGTGCACTACACACCCATGTACAAGACTCTACTTGATGCGGATTTCAAAATTCCTAGGACACTTTAGAACCTTAGGCTCTGATACCAAGTTTGTAACGCCTCGAGACTGGACTCTGGGCATCACATAGTGCTTACGACCCCGAAGGACCACAAGCTAACCCATGACTAGTACCTTCTGTGAGCACTGAATATAGTACTAGAATATATGCGGAAGAAATCTGAAAATGCCATAAGGTTCTCAAAATACTGAAATAATAGATGAGTATAAATGATAATAACATCTGAAAACTAAATAATTGACTAACTGTCTGTACTAGTCTGAAAGCCTCTAACTGAATAATTGAGGAGTCGATAGGACAAACCCAACTAACTTCGACTAAAGTAACTACTGAACTTTTGAAATACTAAAATAAATAAACTCTGGCCTCAAAATATGAGGACTCACCACTATAAATGCTACTAATAGCCTATGATACTAAGTACGGTCAGGAACCTGAGCGTCCTAACCTATGATATGAGAGATCATAGTGCAAAAGAAAGTATGTGATTAGTATGTGGAATATACTTGTATGCTAAGTGAGGTAAGGATGATATACATGGGTTCATATGCATGAGATGATATCTAACTGAATCAACATAATAAAGTAACTAGATGAGAGTACATGCAAAACCGTAACTACTGAACATATTGAATATGCTATACTGTGCATATAGGTATACATCATGTATTTGAGATAATACTAAAACTGATTACTGAATTCTGATGGCTGAGTTACTGATAACTGATAGACATGGTTCTGTAGAACTAACTGACATCTTTACTGAATATTGAGATTGAAACTGTAACTATGGGAGTATTCATCTAACCAACATACCCTGGTATAGATTGATTTAGGGTCCAACCTGTGCCCCCAGTTAGAAGGGTGTCAGCACTTTGTCACGGGATACTAATAATGCTAGGTCAACCCTAATCTGGCAGGAGGATGACTTACCCTACACTGACTACGTTGTTCTATAATGCAGGGATTGCTACTAAGGGTTAAATCCTTTGCTGATAGGAATGCCCCCATCCCTGGGTTCGGTCAGCGCTGAATCCTACTCCCAACTAAATCGACACTGAACTTATTACTAGACTGTACTAGGCTTGACTGAACTGACATTGATCGTATTGATTGACTGATATGGACTGAGTTCACTAAGTTCTATGACCTCACTGAGTACTACTATTTTTGACCTTTACTAGGACTATTCTATAACAACTACAACTAAGTAAACAGCTAAATTTTGTTTAATAAATACCCTCAGGACTCGATAGCATAATATATAAACTCATATCACAACTTTAACAACACAACAATAGGTTACCATGCATGATTTACTCATATGGACATTTTATCAAACACTTGCAAGGCATAACTTAGCATTGGAATAACTTGAACATGTAGTACTAGCATGATTTCAATACTAAGATCACCAAAAGATCACAATGCACAATTCATTCACTTAGACATTTTGTCAAACACTTAGGAGGCATAACCTTATACATGGGAATGAACAACATATCAATGCATCATGACTAAAATAATTAATTCACAATTCAAGGGTTTGACATGAGATCTACATCAACCAACATACCCATTGATCTATTTTACATGAAACTCATATTTTCTTAACTTTGAAACTTAAATAACAACACAAACATGAGCGTAATTCAATTAATAACAAGAGAATCATAATTCAAGATTTGAAAAGGATTCTTGAACTCCATAGGTGGAAGAAAACCCTAGGATGAACACCTAACATATCTTGATTGTTGATTTCATGAGAATTGTTGGTGAATTCTTGGGACTTGGACTTGAACTTAATGAAACTAGGGTTTTTCTCTTGAGAGAATTTATGAAATAATGAGTGAATTTGCCTTTTGGGAGGCTAAATTTTGTGTTAAGGCTGAATTATGTAAGGGAAAAATGACCCAATTATCCCAAAAATCCATAACTTAATACACATAATATGACCAGAATGTGATATGCGACGCACCACATTGATGGGGTCGACATGATCACCAATGCATTGCGTCGATGGTGCCGATGCGATAGCTAATGCGATGCATCATGATCACATTGGCTTGCTGTTTCTGTCACCCAAACGGGCTCAAACAATTTTTAAAAATTACACAACTCACCCGAGATGACCTATATATAACCCAGATCATGAATCATTTTAAAAATTAACAATATAAGCCCGGGAAGATCATGAATGATACCATTGATATATCGAGGACAAAAATGAGACTAAGTGTTTACTTTTAGCTAAAAATTTTTAAGTCTGGGACATCTTTTGGCATGCTATAATGTACTGAAATGACTAGAACTTTATGGGGTCTTACAGTATGGTACATTTGAGAATTTAGTGACTAAGCCTTCTTGACATTAAAATTACGTTAGGGGTTGACTTATCAACAAAATTTTTCTTATTTCATCCTTATTTCCCCCTTTTATTCTTTTATTGATCATTTAGTTGGGTGTAGTTTCTTATATTCTTTCTTTTTCATTTTTCTTTTCTTTTTCTCTTTGATTTTCTATTTCCATTTTTTTTATTTTTACCATACCCAACCCTATTTTCTTTTTATCTTATTTACACCCTTATTCATACCCACTCTTAACCATACACCCCTATGATAGCCACCCTCAAATTAGGCAATTTTCCTGAATAGAGGTGCGCAATGTCCAAAGAGGACCAAGGCCAAAAAGGTTCATTGTAATTCAAATGGAAAGGTAAAAGGTGAAACAAGAAAAATAGTCTGTATAGGCTCAAAATAGGGATCAAGGGATACTTATTCACATTTGAAAGGTTATTTAGGCTAAAAGTAGACTAATTCAAGAACACCCTATGATCCTTTCCTAGCCAATTATCCTACAACCTAGGCAAGGCTAACCGAGTATGTTTTGGATTCTACACACAAAGAGAACTAAGTAAGCAACTCACACACACATGGCACAGGGTTGTATCTTATCTACTACCTCTCTAGTTTATGTAGGTGCTAAATATGATTATTATGTCCCTAAACCTGCTGCCATAATGAGATTCACTGTGGTCACATATATATGCACATCACACAGTTCAAAAATAAATTTTTCGGAGAGGTATCAATTTTCTAACACATTTAAACATAAACACAAAATACATCAACCGCCCTTAGGTATTTATTTTCCTCATAGTTAAACAAAAACAATAAAAAACATTACAAAAAATACTATATGACACAATATTTCCTAGAAATATTGGTTTTACTATCATACCGCGTCCGACAAGGAAAAGAAGCATGACAACAAAAACTTATGACGACTATGGGACACCTCCACCTCCAACTAAAAGATGATACATTGTCCCCAGTTCATAACTACAATATAAATTAAGGGAATGAGGACATATATGGGATGCACTAGAGGTCTAGCTCAAGCTCATCCCTATTAGGGGCACGTAGTATCTTAATTAGTGGAGGAGGTGGTGGTGGCGGGGCGTGACTAAAAAACGCACCCACACCTATCACATGACATCTTACCTCATCATCTACCTGGACACCAAAGAATCATAGGCAGCATTTTTGAAGGCTTGATCATAGAAAATAGTAGGGTCCTATAGATCCTTTGGTCTACCTCTTTTGGTCCAAACCTTTGGGACTTTCTGTTTTTTTGTAAACAAATCAAAGCATCTCAAGCCGCACAGATCCATCAATTGAGTAATTGAAGAAATAGCCGAAACATGGCTCTCAATGAAAAAGCATACGTCTACTCATAGTATGGCCACCTTTTCCTGAATCTCACCTAGATCAGGAGCCTAAAAATCTTCAAAATGATCCAGCACTCACACCTCAAAAGCTTTGATTCGAGAATAAAACTCACTAGTCAACTCTAACATCTTATTGTAAAGTGCAACCCATATCCTAGTCTCAGATCTTGATATTATGTGGATTTATGGATCTAAATGTCATTATCTATGCTTGGATAGCCTTGTTTCGAGGACTTTTATTGTGCGTAATAATGTAATATTCGTATAAATAAGCATATAGGTGTGTAATTATGTAATTTTAGTATTTAAGGTGTGTTCATAATGATTTTAGAGTCAAAACATTAAGTTAAAATTCAAACACGAAAACTAGTTATCTTAGCTTGAGCTATGTTCCTTTCTAGTTCATCAGGTTGAATTCTATGTGGTTTTGACCTCTAATTCATGTTTTATATTGTTATTAGAAGCTTGATAAGTCTATTAATATGATAAAGGTATTATAAACAAGCTGTAAATCAAGAGGAAACACCACCACAAAGCTCGGAATTAAGGGATAAAAGCATGGGGCAAACATTATGCAAAGCTAGATAATTTGGATTCATTAGCATGCCACACAGCCTAAATGCCGTGATAAGGGTGTGGAATGACCTTGGTAGAATTGTGGAAATTCAATTCCAGTATCTAGGTGCAATATCAATGTTCCACTCTTCCTATCCACCACGATAGGCTCATTGGACAAAGGCAACTCTGAAACAACAAATCTTGTCCTTGTATAAATAGGGAACCTAAACATTATTGTACACACCTTGGACGACCTTAGGGCTTGAAGATATTCTTGAGAATGATGAAAATAGGGTTTTTATTTATTTCATTTAGTTTTTTATAGATTTTAACATGGATTTATTTATTTTGATTACGTGTATGTCCATGAGTGGCTATACACCCTTTTTCGGAGTTAAGGCCAAGAACATGATTACTCTTATTATGTATTGCTTAGTTTTGGTTATTTATCAATGTTTGTTATTTATTTATAATTTTTACCACTATTTTAAGGATTTACATCCCTTAAAATTCATGCTTAATTCTATCATGAACCCGAAAGGAAGAACGATGGGATAGAATGTGGGATAGAACAAATAGAATCGTAATCTCAATTGAATGATGTTATGATTTACATTTAGGATATGAATATACATAAGTTACCTATTTGGTTCAATTGTGGGATAGAATATGAATGCATTTAACTTTGTTCTTGAATCCTCACTCAACAATGTAGTTGTGGGGCTAAGTTAGATAATTTACTAGAGGTTCGGATGACCATAGTCATAGTATCAACCTAGTGGAACAACAACCAAGCTAATAACCTAGCCAGAGAAGTTTCATAGCTTAGTATGATTGTTCGTAGTACCTTAAACCTAGGTTTCTCCCCATTGTTTTTCAAGAACATTTAATTTACCGCATTGTTTAAGTTTACTTTTATTCCTAACTATCAAATACTTTTGGTGTTACTTTTAGACTTGCCTAATCTTTATAGGTGAATTAGTCTTGGATAGTTTCTTAACACTAGTCCCTATAGGATCGATACTTGGATTACTTTAAGGCCATTATATTACTTGGATGGATCATGTATACTTGCGTGTGCACTTAGATACAATAAGTTTTTAGCACCGTTGTTAGGCACTTATATATTGGAAACTGGCTTAGATTTAGTTTTACTTTTTTATTTCTTAAGTTCTAATCTCTTGATTTTAGCTTCTAAATTTGCAGGCATAGGTTAAAAAACTAGTAATCTAGCAAGGGATAGGGGGTTGGTTGAACCAGACCCCAAAGCTGAGAAATTCTTACACCAACAAAGGAGAGAAAAAGTACTTCTCTACAAAATCCCTCAAATTCACAGAGAAAAAGATATTTCTATACCCATGGCTGAAGATCCACCAGCTTGTAGGATTGTATGTAAAGTGCCAATCCCATTCGCAAGTAATGTGACCTCTGCTATTAACTGACTAATTGATGGAGGTGGATTTGAACTGAAGCAGTGCATGGTGCAGCTTTTGCACAGTAGAGGTCAGTTCACCGATCTTTCACATGAAAATTCATAGGTTCACATGCAAAATTTCTTGTAGATTAGTGACATATTCATCCCAATTGGAGTGTTCACTGATTATATGAGGTTGAAACTCTTCCCCTTCTCACTTTTGGGGAAAGAAAAGAAGTGGTTGAGCGATAAGCCAACAACTTCTATCAAAATATGGGATGACTTAACCCAAAATTTCCTCATCCATTTATTTTCTTTCGACAAGACTTCTAGATTATGAAGTGAGATTTTAAGCTTTATAACTAAGTCAAATGAGAACCTATATCATGCTTGGGAGAGATTCAAGTCTCTTCTTTGGGAATGTACACATCATCAACAATCCAATGAGGTATAGCTCACTCCTTTGTTAAAGCCCTTAACCATTACGCAAAAATTTTGCTAGATTCAGCTACAGGTGGTCAAGCACTAAAGAAAACTAATGACAAGCTCTATACCTTATTGAACCGCATTGCTCAAGGGAATTATGATTAGAACAGTGACATATCCAGAAGTTCAGTGAAAAAGGTTATGGGTATGATTAAATTTGATATTATCACAGCCTTAGTCACCCTATTTTTAGCTATGCAAAATCAAATAATGACCTAATTCAAGAAATTGGGTATTAAAACAATCTCCAACTTAAGTGAATGCAATATAGTAGACCTTTAGTTAGTGTGAATTTTTTGAAATAGTGGCCACTCTACAAACTTGTGTAGTGCCAATCTTAAATCCGTATATTTAATGGGCAATGCACATAAGCCAACTTATGCAAATTACTACAACCAAAAGTAGAAGAATCATCCCAATTATGCATAGGGAAATAATCAGTCTGGATAGTTTCAGTAGCAGCACAACATGTAGGATAATAATATTAAGAAAACTTTAAAGAAGATCCTGACGAAGTATGAAGAAATGATTGCTAAAATAAGAAATCAACAAGTGGCTCAGCAGAAGTTAGAGCAACAGTTGATGCAACTAGATCAAGCATAGAATACCAGGCCATAAGGTTGATTGCCACGTGATACAGAGAATACAAAGAAAGTTATGGCAATTACTTTAAGGAGTAGTAAATATATTAGTGATAGACCTCCCAAGAAAAATAAGGAGGTACATGCAGAGTTGGTTCCACAGTAGGTTGCAAGTAAGGATGATGAAAATTTAGAGAAGTTTGAGTACCCAAAAGCAAAGGCTACTAACCAAGTGAAGGAAATACCACCACTACTATTCCCACAGAGGATTGAAAACGACTAGGAGGATGCTTGTTTTAAGAAGTTATTTAACACGTTCAGAGAACTTCACATTAATTTTATTTTGTTATATGTTTTGTATCGAATGTACAACTATGCCAAGTACTTGAATGATATGGTGACTAATAAGGTGAAGCTGCAAGTAGTTAAGACGGTAACACTTACTGAGAAGTGTCTCTTTATAGTGATGAAGAAGATTCCTAAGAAGCTTAAGGACCCATGAAGTTTTACCTTTCCAATATAGATTAGTGATATCGAGGTGGTCGATGCCTTGAGTAATTTAGGGGCAAGTAAAAATTTGATTCCCAGTCAGTGTTTGAGACTCTTGGTTTGGGTAAGCTGAGACTGTGCTCTATGGTGCTGCAAATGGTAGATAGAACCCAAGTGAGGCCCAACGGAATTATTGAGGACATGATCATAAATATTGGTAGGTTTATTATCCCTATTGATTTTGTTGTTCTTGAGTATGATATAGATGCCAGGGTGGTGATCATATTGGGACGTCTATTCTCAGCGACGAAAGGAGCGCTAACTGATATGAGAGAGGGAACTCTAAAGATGAGATTAGATGACAAAAGGGTGGTTTTCAAAGTTTACAAAACACTCAATCCACCTTCCCACTTCAAAGATTTGTGTCTAATTACATTGATAGAAGTGAAGAGTGTGGGGTGGAGTCCAAACCACCAAAGACCTCTTAAAATAGTCACATAGAATTGCCCAAGACACTACTTAATCCTAAAATGATAATGATTGAGGAGTTTGAAAAGATTAATGTTGAAAATAATATTGATGACCTTCAGAGTAGACACTCAAGAGCTAAAAAATAAGTGAGAAAATTTCCTCCTAGTAGGAGAAAGAGGATTAAGGAAAATTGTTGAATAGTAATGTTGGGTCATGCTGCAACACTAAATTAAGTGCTGCTTGAGAGGTAACCTAAGTTAAGGTAGATATTTAATTTTTAATATTTTAGTTTTACTTCATAGAGTTGTTGTTTTCATTGAGTCACAGGTTGGCTGAAAGTTTGAGAACCGAAGACCCGTCCTAATAAGCATGGCAAAGACTGGGTGTGGAGTCCATCCGACCTCACCAATATTTGAAGATCCTATTAATTAGGCCTAGAGGCCTTAAAGAATATTTATATCTCTTCCTTGAGTATACTTTGCAAACAAACTAAATTGTTAAGCGTGGCATTGGAAAATTCCTATGGTTTCGGGTGAAGAGATGGTATAGGATCTTAAGTTTAGTTGTTTTCTTAGTTTTGGGGTTAACTTTTTTTAAAATTAGGAAAAGATTTTAATTTTTATTTTCTTAGTTTAGTTGGGTCAGTCTAGTAAGTGCACACTTTACCCACCCCATGGTTCTTATTTCTGATTCTTTTCTATGGTGGCGCCCTTTGAACCCAATATCCTTTTTCGTTTTAGGAGCAAATTTAAAATTTTTATGTTAGTTAAGTGAGATATTCTTGTTGGTGTTATATATAATTACATGATTCAAGTTGTTTTGAGTGTAAATCATGTGGTTGTGGTGTATTACTAATTTAGAGACTCCTAGACTCATGTTTATGACTCTTGTACATTGTTGGCTTAATGATGAATTCATGTTATTGTTTGGTTGAAATTCTATGATGATCCTCATGACTTGCGCATGTGTCATGTGTGAATGAGGTGTTTGTATATTACTTGTTACATTTGGTGTATAGAACTTACCTGGTGTGTGTAAAGTATGGGTTTAGGAGATAATATAGGCATTTCTTTGATAGCCATGTTTATACCGTATTTTATTTACCATTGTGTATAATCTTAGTTAGCTCCATTGAGCCTTAGCCTACTTATTTTGTAGCCTTGTATGTTGGTTGTTCCCCTTTTTTTCTTGACCCTAATATGATACAAAGGTCCTAAGCGCTTCAACTAAAAGACATTTGGTTAAGGAGTAAGAAAATAAGTAGGAAAAATGTGAAAGTAAAATCCCTTAAAAGTATCTATTGGTGTTAAAAATAGTGTTGTATGGAGGTTGGGAGTTTTGTAATAAAAATGAGAGAAATTATTATAGAATTTGATCATGAGTTGAGTAAGAATACTCCCCCATAATAATTGTGAATTAGTTTAATGAGATAGGGTAAAACAATAGATATGTGTAGATAGAGGTGGTGAAAATTAGTTGTTAATAGAGAGATCTTAATGTATAAAGTGATGTATTAAAGTGCTTAGGGAAGATAGTCACTATTCTTGGCCAAAATAGTTCCTAGCTATCCTTTAGCCTACGTTACGACCCTTAAAGACCTATTTTATCGTAAGTTTTAACATTATGATATTAGTGGAGTTCTAAACTAAGGGAAAGCCTATGGTTCATCTTGTGTAACTTGTGAATTCATTGTGAGAGTGAGCATAATCTGATTCTTATACACATTCTTATGATAAATTGCATCTATGTGTGTGATATGGGTAACTCTCTTGGGGTAAGGGCACAAGGTCAATGACAACTGGGTGACTTGTGTGATATCTTAGATTAAGTAATTACATGAGTTTTCCAGCTTTGTGAGTCAATATTTGAGGCTAGGATGTTTCAGAGTAGTGTTCATGAGCACTCAATTGAATATCACATGCTTGTTTGTGTTGCTTGCAATCTGTGTAGTCATTATAGTGCTAGCTTGAATGTCTTGCTTGTAGTAATAATGTTGACGTCTTCTCATGATCTTAGGATTTAGCAAAGAGTTTTTTAGGGATGATCGTAGCTTTAAGTGTGGGATGGTGATCTTAGGTGGATGTATGCACCTAGGTTTCATTATCTATACTTGGTTAGCCTTATTTTGAGGACTTTTCTTGTTCGTAATTAAGTAATCTTTGTATTAATAAGCATATAAGTGTGCAATTATCTAATTTTAGTGTTTTACATGTTGGGGGCTTGGGAAAAGACTAAATTGCCCTTTTAAAATTTTACTCAAAACTGAAAAATCTCAATTTTGCCACCCACCATGATGCGCTGCTATCGCAGTGGCTTACTGGAAAAGGGACAATTGCCATTTTGGCCTTTGGTGTGATGCAGCATAATCACATTGCGTTACCGAAAAAGGACGAGTGTCATTTTGCAATTCACCGCGATGCGGTGTCTGTCCAATTGGGAATTTTTGTGCAACATAGGCTAATTGTGGGAGTTACTGGAATGGGGTGAATGGGAACTGGAGCTTCACCACGATACGGGACAATCGCGGTGCTTTACTGGAAATAGACAATTGCGAATCTTTCCTTCACCGCGATGTGGTGCTTGTCACGGTGATCTACTACTTTACTAAAATTGCCATAACTTCTTGACCGAGTATCGGATTTACGCAAAATTAGTATTATTGGAAATATAGTTTAATTATCTACATATTGGAGGCTCTAGAGATAGAAAATTCTATACGTATCAAGAGTTTTTCATTTTTGAAGTTGACCCTTGACATTTTAGGAGTTAAATTTAGCCAGGAAAAGTATGGGGTATTAAACTAGTGCAGCTCTATTCCATCTCAACACATTGTCATACATACTTGGACACATTTTGAAATGTACCACTGCCCACCAAAACTTTGCAGAAAAATAAAATGCCTCCTTCTTAATCTCTCTCTTTCCCTCAGTCTAGGAGGCATGGTCACCCAAGTCCGATATCTGGTTGGCTATCCACCTCACCAAACCTAACCTCTACTATGTCTAATCAATATCTCTCATCAGATATCTATCTCGTACAAATCTAAGCATGTGGTCACACTATGCTATAGATGTCGAAGCCACAATCTTGAGCCCAAATATAACTCGGCAGATGACCACTAACAAAATGTCAACCTGAACTCCTCACACCAAAGTATAATCTAGCTGGGGTTGTGTTGCTTCTCTGTCACTTCTAGGTCTGGTAAAAGCAACTATGGTGGAATAGATAGCATAGAACTCCCTGACCAATGCCTGACTATAAGATCCCTGATGCCTAAGTCATCCACCCAAACTTGTTATGCTAAAAAGAGGCCTAATGGTCTTGTGACCCTACTAGACCTGATAAATCAAGTCTCCTTTTATCCTAAATAGTCCTCGTAGGCCAACCTACCTCAATAATAAATTTGTCACACTCAGAAATCAACCAAAGGGTACCCTTGTTCTTATCGTTCTTATTAAAATAGTTCCCTCTGCATGTGTATATATTACCGCTAATTGAATAGGTTTACAGTGAAGAATAAGTACTCACTTTCTCAGATCAATGGTCTCCTTGACCAATTTCAGGATGCTAAGTGTTTATGTATAATAAATCTTTATTATGGAAATCATCATCTTAGGGTTTGAGAAGTTGACATCCCAAAAACCAACTTGATAAATTTTTATGGTCATTTGAATTTTAGGTTATGTCCTTTAGGTTGACTAATACTCCTATAAAATTTATGGTTCTTATGAATAAAGTTTGTATGTTGTATGTGGACATGTTTGTTTTTATTTTTATTGATGACATCTTCTAATCAGCTTTGAATTATTGTTCAGACCATTAAGGACCAAAGTAGTATGCCAAATTCTCTAAATATTAATTTTGGATAATTTTGTGTCCTCCCTTGGTCATCTTGTCACTTAGTGATGGGATTATGGTAGATTCTCTAAAAATAGAATTAGTGAAGGGTTACCCAAGACCACTACTCTAATAGACATTAGGATTTTCTTGGGTTTGGCTAGGTACCATAGAAGAATTATGGAAGAAATTTCTTTTATTTCTTACCCATTGATAAAACTGACTAAGAAGAAGGTAAAATTCCAGTGGTCTATTAATTGCAAAAATAGTTTTTAGGAGTTAAAAAATTAATTGAGTTCTGCTCCAATGTTGACTCTACTAGCAAGCATCGAAGGATTTTTGTGTATTTTATGCGTACTGAATGGGACTTGTGTACTTATGCAATATGGAAAAACAGCGGTGTATTCTTCCCAATAACTAAAAATCATGAGAGAAATTATCCAGCCTATGATCTTGAATTGGCAGTGGTAGTTTTTGCTCTTAATATTTGTGTTATTACTTACATGTGGTGTATGCGGATATCTTACCAATCAAAAAAGTTTGCAATATGTTTTTACGTAGAAGGAGTTGAATATCAGGCAATGAAGGTGTCTTGAATTACACAACAACTATGGCATGAGCTTGCACTACCACCTAGGTAAGACTAACGTAGTTGTTGATGCTCGTAGCTGGTTATCTATAGGGAGTCTTGATCAAACAAAAGAGGGAAAGAAAGATCCATTGAAGGATATTAATCAACTACTAACATAGGGGTTTGACTTCTTGACTTCGATGATAGAGGAGTGATTGTTCATAAGGTGTCAAAATTATCTTTCGGTACCAAGGTCAAGGAATAACAAAGTAATGATCCCATTATTATGCAAACTAAATAGAAAGTTGATTAGTAAGGTTATGGCATTCGAGATTGGGGGAGATGATAATTTGTAGTACCATAGAAGATTATGTGTTCGAGATGTTGACTCTCTATGTGGGATAATTACAACTAAGGCTTATATTCTAGGTATACAGTTCATCCTAGCTCCACCAAATTGTACCATTACTTGAGGGAAATTTATTAGTGGAATAGTATGAAAATAAATATTGCAAACTGCATTGCTAAGTACCAGAATTATCAGCAAGTCAAGGTTGAACACTTGAGGAATCGTGGTTTGGATCAAGATATAACATTTCCAGTATGGAAATGGGATATGGCTAATGTGGACTTTATCAAAATTATACCATATGCTCATAACTAACATGGCCCTATTTGGGTTAATGTAATACCCCAGGTTTTAGCCTCTAAAATTTTCTTAAATTTTACCTTAACTGCCTATGTAAAAATTCCAGTGATGAGCCATACCCAATCGCCATTATTCATAGGGATTCACTCATAGTTCGACCAATAGGATGGGCTAGTATTTCTGGTTGGTTCTTGATTTGGCCCTCGTGAGTCGAAGGGTGTGACTTGTAACAAAACTAGTGGAGGTGGTCCTAAGTTACTACCCATTCTAAGAGTCATGCTGATGACTCATGACTAGTCATCATGAGTCATTACCTGACCCATAGTGGTTGGGAGTTATATTTTCCTTCTAGTTTTCATTAAAGGTATTGTGTTCTTTTCCCCTTATTCCACTATTCCCCGTGACTTAAAAGCCTTCCACTGGCCTTATTTTCAGTTTGTAACAAAACAAATACACTACTCTTCCTCTCAAATTCCTTATTCAAGATCAAGACTAGAGTTTCCAAGGATTAAGCACCTAAGGTTCAAATTGTGGTTTCTTATTCATATTTTTTGGTGTCTTTAGGCATGAATCTCTTTCCTAACTTAGCTTATATAATAGCATGTGTTTAATCATGGTTTGTGTGAATTTAATTGTTGGGTTTTGAATGATGGGTTGAGGGTTTTAAATTGTTGTTACGTGGTTTGTTTTCCCAAGGTTTTGGAATTGTTATCTATGCTTTAACTTGTGATTTTTGAACTAATAGGATGCATGTTAATGGTGAATGGGATGCGGGGTCGTGGATTCCCTAAAAATTATAGTTTTTGGTTTGAAGTTGGTATTAACCTTAACCCACTTGCATAATTGGTTTTGAAATATGGACAATTACACAGTTTTCTTTGTGGGAATACACTAGGTTTGTTGTTGTTGTTGTACATGGTTTTGCTTACTGTTGCATTTCATTAATGGCTAGATGGATAAAAATGGTTTTGAAAATAGCCTTGGGTAATGGAATGGTTTTTAAATTGGAACTTGGTGGTCGCAGAATTCCCCAGGTTGATTGTGGTTAGCTTTGTCACTTACAATGAGACTATCCTTAAACTAAGGTAGCCACTGAGGATAATAAGGTTCTGATTTCCACTTCATCAGCTTCTACACCAAAGGGTGCAACTTTTGGTACCAGCATTGTCCAGAATTATCTCTATGCTCTTCCACCCACTAAGAATCTGAGGCATCTCCTGACGTTGTTACCGGTATGTTAAAACTTTTCCAATTAGATGTATATTTTTTTCTTAATTTGAGGTCTACCTTTTCTTATGTGACCCTTTATATGGCTGTGCATTATGGTTTTGGTCCCATAACTATTTCTGACCCTTTCTATGTGTCCACTCTAGTAGGTGATTTTGTTATTGCTAGAATGATCTATAGGGGTTGTGTTGTGTTTGTCTTTCATTAGGAGACATTGGTGGATTTAGTAGAGCTTGTTATGGTCGATTTTGATATGATCTTGGTGATGTATTGACTTCATTTATGCTATGCATCTTTGGATTGTAAGACCCAAAAAGTCAGTTTCCAATTCCCTAATGAACCGATGATCGAGTGGGAGCGGGTTTCATTAGTGACAAAACAGAGATTTATTTCTTATCTTAGAGCCCAAAATTTGATTTCCAAAGGATGTCTATATCATTTGGTTTAGGTTAAAGATTCTAATTTTGAAGCTCCCTCATTGCAATCTGTCCCTATTGTCAATAAGTTTCCTAAAATCTTTCTCGAGGATCTTCTTGGCATTCCCCTCGATAGGGAAATAGACTTTGGGATTAATCTTCTACCGGATACCCATCCTATCTCTATTCCTCCCTATAAAATGGCTTTGACTGAGTTGAATGAGCTGAAGAGAATTTAAAAGATCTCCTATATAAGGGCTTTATTCGTCCTAGTATTTCTCTGTGGGGTGCTCCTATGCTTTTTGTGCGTAGGAAAGATAGGTCTCTTTGGATGTGTATAGATTATCGATAGTTGAATAAGGATACCATAAATAATAAGTACCCACTTCTTAGTATTGGTGATCTTTTCAACCAGCTTCAAGGTGTTAGATGATTTTCTAAGATCAGAAAAGGGCATAAAATGCCCTTCAACTATGTAAATGATGCAAAAATGTCCTCCGTTTATCTATTGGGCCTAAAATACCCTTTCCATCTATCTATTATGCCTAAAATGCCCTTCTCACATATCCATTTGCTTAAAATGCCCTTTCTGTCTACCTATTTGCCTATTTTGGCCTTTTATTTAGGCAAATTACATGGAAATGCCACCTTTAAAACTTAATATTATAAATACTAGTACTTTTTCAATATTACAGAAATAATTTTTGCTTACATAAATAGCCATTTAAAAATCATAAAAGATAATTATAATTCCTTATTTAATATTATAAATAATTATCAATTCACCTTAATTTAAGAGATATATTTTCAATATTCAAATTAAAAGTGTAAAAGATAATCCCCACTTTCAAATATTTCTCTCTCTTATATTCAAAATTCAAATATTTTAAAATAAACTAAGTGTTCTATTATTTGCTCGTGTATGTTTCATTTTGTTTTCGTATATGTTAATCATCTAGTATTATTTCATTATCCTATATTTTAATTCAAATGTAATGGGTTAATTATAATTTTTATGGATAAATATTTATGGAATAAAAATTATTATGACAGAAGTACAAATATATCTTATGTATTTTTGTTATATAAATATAATTTATGTCAAAGTCAGATTATTATTATATTTTTTATATAATTTATGGGATAAATATTCATGGTATATCTCATTATGTCGGAAGTACTTTTCTTGTAAAAAAAATATTTATTAAATATAAATATATATTTTCAGTATTACATGGTATAACATTTTACATCTAAAATATACCTTGTATGTTTATGGTATAAATATAATTTATATGGTATAAATATAATTTATACGGTATAAATATATCATGCATTTTTATGATATAAATATAATTTGTATAATATATAAATATACCATGAATTTTTATGGTATAAATGTACCATATATTTTTATGGAGACATCGTGAAAGCAGACAATAAAAATGAAAAACATAAAATTTTGATATAGTATATAAAAATGAATGAACAAAAGCTTTTATAAAAATAGGCAATAAATAAGAAATATGAGAATTTAATATTTAATCATTTTTCTATATGCTAGAATATGTTATAAATGTAATATTTTATATGTTATATCTGACAACTAACTAATACAACTATGTATATGTAATAACTTTTTTAAAAATGGCTATTTATATTGTTTTTCTTTTTATTTATCAGATCAATTTAGAATGACGAAAAATTGATATTGTGCACTATTTATTTGGTTAATATTAATAAAAATAATAGGGATTTTATGTAGTTTAATAAAGATAAGTTGTGGTAGATGAAAAAGGAATTTTTAAATTATTTTTAATTAAAATGGCAAAATAGCCCCATTTGATAGACGAAAAGGAAATTTTAGACCCAATAGGTAGACAGGAAGGGTATTTTAGGCCCAATAGATAGACAGAGGATATATTTGTACCATTTTATATAGTTGAAGGGCATTTTAGGCCCTTTTTCATTCTAAGATTGATCTTTGTTTGGGTTACCATCAGTTGAAGATTAGTGAGGCAGATATCTCTAAGACTGGTTTTTGAACCCGGTATAGTCATTATGAATTTCTGGTTATGTCGTTTGGGTTAACTAATGCTCCATATGCTTTAATGGTTATTATGAACTAGCTGTTCAGGCAGTTCTTGGATTTGTCAATTATAGTGAATATTAATGAGATTTTGGTGTATTCTAAGAGTGAGGAGGATAATTCCAGTCACCTCCAGATTATATTACAGACTCTTGATGATCAAAGGTTATATGCAAAATTTTCTAAGTGTGAGTTTTGGTTGAATGCTGTAACTTTTCTTTGGTATGTTGTTTCTAGTGAGGGGATCAAGGTGGATCCAGAAAAAAGTTGAGGCAGTTAAGAGGTTGCCTAGACCCATCACTCATATGGGGTGCATGAGGACATTTATTTAAATCATAAAAACTTGTAATATGTGATTACTCAGAAGGAGTTGAATCTTAGGCAAATGCGATGGCTTGAATTGCTTAAAGGTTATGACATGAGTCTTGACCACCATCCAGATAAAGCTAATATGGTTGGTGATACTCTTAGTAGATTGCCTATGGGGAGCTCATCTCATGTGGATGGGGAGAAAAGAGGGTTGATGAAGGATATTCACTGGTTGGCTAACTTGGGAGTTCATCTGTTTTACTCCAAGGATGGGGAAGTGATTATACAAGAGGTGATGAAATCATCTCTTGGTACTGAGTTGACGGAGAAGAAGGTTTTGGATCCCATTCTTATGCAAATTAAGGATGATGTGGGACGTCAAAAAGTTATGGCTTTTGAGATTAGTGGTGATGGTATTTTGAGGTATTAAGAATGGTTGTGTGTTCCTGATATTGATAGACTATGGGAAATGATTTTTGCTAAGGCTCATGAGTTTAGGTACACGGTTCATCCAGGTTCAACCAAAATGTACCATGACTTGAAGGAAATCTATTGGTGGAGCAATATGAAGAATGATGTGGTGAATTTTGTGGCCATGTGTATAGTTTGTCAGCAGGTTAAGGTTGAACACTTAAGGCCTGGTGGGATTTCCCAAGAGATAGAGTTGCCTATGTAGAAGTGGGAGATGATAAATATGGATTTATTACGGTCCTTTTGCAATCTCATAATCAGTATGATTCGATTTGGGTCATTATGGATAGGATAAATAAGTCTACTCATTTCATGCCGGTGAGGACTACCTACTCTGGATAAGATTATGCTAAGTTATTTATTCATGAGATTGTAAGGTTTCATGGAGCGCCGATTTCCATTATTTCAGACTGAGGCATGTAATTTACCTCTCACTTTTGGTATTTTTTCTAGAAAGGTTTGGGGACTAAGGTGAACCTTAGCACCGCGTACTACCCTTAAATGGATGGACAAGTGAAATGAACTATTCAAACCTTGGAGGATATAATAAGGGCTTGTGTGATTAAGTGTAAAGGAAGTTTGATGGATCACTTATCTCTCACTGAGTTTGCGTATAATAAAAGTTATCACTCGATTATTCAGATCATTTCTTTTGAGGCTCTTTATAAAAGTAGGTGTAGGTCTCCTATTGGGTGGTTTCAGGTTGGTGAGGCTAGGTTGTTTGGTACAAACATGGTTCACCAAGCCATGGAGAGGGTGAAGGTGATTAAGGATAGGGTTAAGACTGCCTAAAGTTGCCAAAGTATTATACAAATGTAAGGTGAAGGGAGTTGGAGTTTAATGTTGGTGATTGGGTGTTCTTGAAAGTCTCTCCAATGACGGGTTTGATGGGGTTTGGGAAGAAGGGGAAGTTCAGTCCCTTTTATTTTGGTTTGTACAAAATTTTGAGAAGAGTTGGGAATGTTGCTTATGAGTTAGATTTGCCTGTGAATTTGAGTTCTATTCATCCCGTCTTCCATGTATTGATGTTGAAGAAGTGCATGGGTGATCTTTCTTTGAATATTCCTGTGGAAGATGTTAGTATTTCAGATTCATTGTCTTATGAGAAAGTCTCGGTTAAGATTCTGAATAGACCAATCTATAGACTGAGGACTAAGGATGTAGCTTTGGTAAAAGTTCTTTCGAGGAATCGAAGGGCAGGAGAAATTTCTTAGAAGATGAAGAGGACATGAAGTCTAAGTATCCATTCTTCTTACCTGCATTAAATGAAAATTTTTAAGGTATGATCTTTGTTTTCCCTCTTGTGGTGGTATTTCTAAATTGTCATTTGGATATGTGTGCATTCTTTTTTGTTATCATGCTAATGGGTGTCTTGACTCGTCATTTAGGGATGAATGATCCTAGGGGTAGGGTGAGGTGAGGGGGTTAATGTAATATACAGGTTTTGGCCTTTGAAAATTTCTTGAACTTTACCTACTTTCTAAGTAACTATTCCAGTGATAAGCCATACCAAGTCATCACGAGTCGTAGGGCTCCACTCGTAGTTTGACCAGTATGATGGGCTAGTATTTTTGGTTATTGTCATGAGTCATAGGGTATGACTCATGACCAAACCAGTGAAGGTGGACCTGAGTTACTACCTATGTTACGTGTTGCAGTGACAACTCATGACCAGTCATCACGAGTCATTACTTGACCCATAGTGATTGGAAGTTATGTTTTCCTACCCATTTTCATTAAGGGCATTGTGGGTTATGCCCCTTATTCAACTATTCCCCACGACTTAAAACCCTTTTATTTACCTTATTTTCACTTCCTAACAAAACAAATACACTACTTTTCCTCTAAAATTCCTCAATCAAGAGCAAGGCTATGGTTTCTAAGGATTAAGCACCAAGGGTTCAAATTGTGGTTTCTTCTCCAAATTTCTTGGTGTCTCCAAGCATGTATCTATTCCCTAACTTGGTTTTATATAAAAACATATGTTTAATCATGGTTTATGTGAATTTAATTGTTAGGTTTTGAATGATAGGTTTAGGGGTTTGAATGGTTATTACTTGGTTGGTTTTCCTATGGTTTTGGAATGATATCTATGCTTTAACTTATGGTTTTTGAACTAATGGGTTAAATGGGCATGGTGAATGGGATTTGGGTTGTGGATTCCCACAAAATTATGGTTTTTGGTTTGGAATTGGTATTAATCTCAACCCACTTGCATAACTGATTTTGAAATATGGACAATTAAATGGTTTTGCTTAATGTTCTAAGCTACTGCATTGCATTAATGGCTAAACTGATAAAAATAATTTTGAAATAGTCTTTAGGCCATGGTATGAATTTTAAATTGGAAATTAGGGGTTATGGATTCCCAGGTTGATGGACAATTGGAATGGCATAATTCTATAAGTTTGCAAGCATAATTAATTAGTATGATGATACCAACGGTAAATACCTAAATGGATAACTGCTTGGTTAATGGATAGGGTTGTGTAAATGGTTTTAATTTGTGCTTATAAGGGGTTGTGTAGCTCGTCGTGGAAGGTGGAGGTTCTGGTGCGACCAATACTGAAAACTAAGTCAGCCATCATGAGGGTTTTGGTGATCGTGTGCATAGTTCACACATTACATATTTATTTTGGAATGGTTGGATCCTCGGTGGCTTTGGTCCTTCCTCATATTTTCCTGGTTCATGCGGATAACATGTGCTGGGACCCTCTCAATAGGGAGAGATAAACCCATATAACCTATAGGTGCCCTTAGGATGGTTAGAGCTACACAGTCCAGGTAATTGATATTAAATCTTATGCTTAAACCTTGTACCCTATCCTTGTGTCTTATATATATGTATATTTATGTATGTGAACATGTACACTCAGATTGGTTTTGTTTGGAAAATGGAAATATTTTACCCCTTCCCTGAGTTACATGCTAGTTCTCACCCCCTAATCGTCTTAGAATGCCACATCATTTCATGATGCAAGGTCATAGGGGTTTCTTTGGTTTCCTTGTGCAGAGTTAGGTGGTTCTAGTTCATCGATTGACCGATATTGAAGTAGTAAGCATCCATCTTCTGGAAGGCCAGACATTTCACTGCTTTCTTTTAAGAGTATCAAAATCCCATTGATTTCTTTTATATTTTGGATTCCCTTTAGGCCATAGTTTGGGGCATGTCCCGACCTAACTTGGTATTTCAGTTTGGAGGCTTTTGTGGACAAAGTGTGGGTAGATATTTTTTATGTACTCTTAGTTCCGTTGAGTTACATTGACTATTTTATATTTATATTTTGGACATCTTCCACTGTTTTTATTTGGATTTTGTATTTTGGTTTGCTAGGCCGAGGGGGTAGTCTTCGACCCACGACAGGCTTGAGATACTCATCACGACTAGGCCCGAGGTCAGGTCGTGATAGGTTATTATTGATAGAATAACCTATTCAACTCATATCTTACCCGTGAGGACAACTTATTCCATAGAGGATTATGTAAAACTTTTTATCCAAGAGATTGGGTAAATGGACCACCCGTGTTACCATTTTTGATAGAGGTAAACAGTTTACTCTTCAGTTTAGAGATCCTTTCAAAGAGGATTGGGTACTCAAATAAATCTTAGTACTTCTTTTGTTCCTTAAACTAAAAGACACATGGATCGTACTATTCAGACCTTGGAGAATATATTACCACTTTTTTTATTGACTTTAAAGGTAGTTGGGTGGATCACTTACCTCTTATTAAGTTTTCTTATAATAATAGTTACCACTATTAGATCAATTTGATACCTTATATGGTAGAAAATATTAGTCACCTATTGGGTAGTACAATGTAGATGAAGACATATTGTTAGGTCCAAATTTACTGTATTAATCTATGGAGAAAATCAAGTTCATAGGGGAGAGATTGAAGACTACTTAGAGTCGCCAAAAGTCATATTCTAATGAATGGCAAAGGGAGTTAGAGTTTGTTGTGAATGATTGGGTGTTTTTAAAAGGTTTATCCTGTGAAAGGAGTATGTAGTTTAGGAGAAAAGGTAAACTCAATCCTCGGTACATTGATTCTTATTAGATTTTGAGAAAAAATGGAAAGGCTACTTATGAATTGCACTTGCCAATAGGACTGGCTTTATTTCATCTGGTATTTTATGTTTCCATGCTTAAGAAGTGTGTGGGTTATTTGATTCTTTTGATTCCTTTTAAAAGTATTAAGGTGAAACACTTGTTATCCTATAAGGTTGTTCTAATTGAGATTATAGATCGTCAAGCCGGTAAATAGAGGACCAATGAAATAGTTTCAGTGAAAGTGTTATGGAGAAATCAACAGGTGGAGGATGCTACTTGGGAATTGGAAGAGGATATGAAATATAGATATGCCCACTCGTTTACATCTCCCAATGGTTTTAGAAAGGTGTAAGTCCTAAGCTTTGTCATTACCTTGTTCTACGTTCTTGGATTATGTTGTTCGAAACTAAAATTCCCTACAAATTCATGTCTTAGTCTTTATTCATGTAAAATCATAATGTCTCATGATTCATGCTTATTGATATTTCCAAATAGCGGCTCTTTAATTTATGACACTAGATTGTAATCATTAAGTCATTCCTATAGAATCCAAAAAGTCCCTAGATATCATTCAAGGATCAATGATCCCAAGGAGGGAGATTTTAAACACCCTGTAATAGTATGTTTGCCAGAGCGTCTCATCATGTTATGTTTATCTTGAGATGGATGTGTTTTGACCTTTAGAAATCTTTTGATTCCTCTGAAAAATGTTTGGATCGAATTGAGGGTCTTAAAAAGAGCTTTTGGAGTGTTGGGATTGTCGGGCATGCCACGGAAGAAAATCTCCACGTCCAGCTCATGACATGGATAAAGTCTTAAAAATAAAAATTTAGGGGCCAAAATAGTGAGCCTCTATGTGGAGGCATGGAGCAGACCCCTACCTCCGTGATGGAGGAGTGCCATGCAAAGGTTGCCAAATCACGACCCACTTCAAGTTTTGATGGAAATTTAAGGGCCTTTTGGTCCTTTAATTTATATAAGGTATCCCCTATCATTCTAAAACATCCGCTACTCTATTATTTACCCTAAGTCATGATCAAAATACTCCCTCTCATCCTCTCAAGAATCATAAACATTCAAGTTCCAAGTAACAAGGTTCAAGACTTAGTTTTAAGGTTTTCTTTGTCATTCTTGCTACTAAGGTATGTAGAACAATTCCTTTTCAAGAAAGTTTTCAAATCAACAGTATATATATGAATTATGAACTAGGGTTGAGAATGGTTTTACGAAAGATGAAAAGATCTTATCTTGTGAACGTTTGTCCCATGAAGTTATCTCTTATTACTTTTTGAATTTGGATTTGAGAATGTCACTTGGATTTATTGAATGTATTTATTTTTTTCTTAAACTATGACATGTTGGGGTGAAGAATTCATGTTAGTTGATAAACTATATATGTTGATTTTCCAAACATTGCTATCAAAGAAGAAGAATGATCCACAACCAAACGTTTGTAATAACTTTGAATTACATATGAATCCTAAACCTTAAATGAATTCTAAAAATGTGGTCTTATAATTCTCAAGAATACTTCTTATGTTCAATTTTAACATGATAGACTAATGAGTTGAAAAGTATTACGATAATGATAAGAGACGGAGTGATCACCTTGCCAGTCTTAGTACTATGATACCAAATTAATGGATGCCCCTAAGAAATAAATAAATTATTTTTAGTTGCTAAATTTTTCATTAAATGTAATAATATAGGCTTAATAAAATTAGATATTACACCGAGAAGGTGTAAGGTCTTATGTCTCAACACATGAAACCTATTTTTTGCCGATGTAGGGGGTGGTTCATTCCTTAATTTGCTGACCTTATGTTTTCTCTATGAGGATGATGATGTCCTCTCTATATATATGCATGTATATCCTAGTCTGTATAACAAACAAAGATTGGGGCTCGATAGATCGAACATTTATCGATCCTACAAAAATACCATAGATATACGTGAAAATATCTAGTTCTTAGTTAAATAATAGAATATTTATGGTTTAACTTTGTAGTCACTATGTATATTCCTATTTCATGCTTCAGTTTCACTTTTATTTTTTACTCTGCATTATGTATTGTCCTTTTCCTTGTTTGGTATACCAGTACACATCATACAGACCATCTCTTGATGCTACATCATTTCATGATATAGAGGCTGAGATAAATTCTTGTGGTTTTATGTAGCATTAGGATTGTTCGGGAGAGCTTTAGCAATTGGTGAACCCTTCATTCTTTGAAAAGCCTACTTGATTTTGATGTCAAACTAAGTTTTCAGTTTATTGTATTTGTCGGGGCCATGTCCCATTTTAGACTCTTGTTCTAATGTTTAGGGCCTTCAAGGACCTATGGAAATGTGGTTTAAATGTTTTGAAATTTCAACACTTTGAATTTTCCTTAATAATCTTTTGGAATAGATTCATGATGCATTGTTTGCTAATATTTTAGTTGATGCTCATGTTGAATTCTAAGGATTCTCTCAGGTCTACAATAGTCCTGAGTTCTTGTTACGTCTAGGGGCTAGCCTTGGGCCATGACAAATTTTGAGTATATACCAAAATTCAAACAATAGAAAAGCCTAATACTAGTGCAGTTCAACATAAGGAGGAACTCCTCAACATCTCTATCTACATGTGAGAGAAAAAATAGTTAATTCTTCTAAAAATGTTGGAACAACATATCTGATGTCACTCACCTTGGCTTCAACGTAGACACTAGATATCCCTAAAGCCATCTCACTCTTAAATAACTTATTAATGGCTACCCTTTAGGCAAGCTCTGAACTATTCAAAGATCATATACCACGAATTAACAAAAATTAGTAAGGCTAGTTCAGAAAACTTTTAATTATGTGGAAAAAGGAAAAATTCAACTAAAATCTCCAAACATACCCAAAAATTCCTTGACATAAAACTAATGAATAAAACACTAAGAGCAAAAAATAATATTATGTTTTCTTAAGGGCGACTAGTCGTTGGTGGCTGACAAGTAACAAACTTTTCTTAAAGCATAGGAAAATTAACTTGTTAATTGCTTATGTAAATTAAGAAGGACCACCTTCATGTGTTTTCCTCTATCTAAAGTTTTAATCCACGATCCCAACTTTTGTTGCATTATTATCAACGCTATCTAATCAAGGTCTCTTTATGATGCTCTGCAGCAAGGGGAAAATCATTGTAATACCCTGTATTTCCTTAGCTTAAGATTAACTCTTAGTTCATGAGTTATCCAACATAAAATTTTGAAATTCTCATTATTTTTCAATTTAGAGCCTACCATTGTATAGGAAATTCAATTAGCTTTCCAACAAAATAAAATTCACCCAAATCCGATAACCAGGTAAGAAGTTATGGCGATTCTAAGTTCCAGTCATTAAACACCGTCATTTTGATCACTAGCGCGCCGTGGAGCCAATATAAATGACAATTGTTAATTTCTAGTGTGACTCCGTGATCTCACCGCATCGCGGAGGGCTTCCAATTCTCAATTGTCCAATTCTAATAAGGGATCGCAATATTGGCGTATCGCGCTAAGGACCCAGTTCACATTTGTCAATTTCTAGTAAAGCAACGCGATTGTACCATGCCGTGCCAAGCTTCCAGGTCTCATACAAGATGGAAATGCAATACCACCATGTTGTACCCCCATGCATTTTCCAGTTGGCAATTTCCAATGACACAGTGCGATAGTGCCGTGTCGAGCCAAGGGTGGTGAAAATTATGACATTTTAGTTACTTCCGAGATTTAATTTCCAAGGGCTTTTAGGTCTTTTTCCCTCATTCCAGTCAGCCTAAACACGGGATTAAATCTCTAAATAACCTATTATCACATTATTTGCTCACTTATCTTAAGAAATAAAAGCTTTCTCTCAAAATTACAAACCCTAGCTTCCAGAATCAAGGTTAAAACTCAAGAATTTCTTTAAGCACGTTCAAGAACTAACAACCCATGGTATGTTATGTGTTCATCTATGGGTTCCTTTTACCCATACAGTCCATGACTCCTTTTTCAAAATACAAGATTGTTGAATTATGAACTTCTATGCATAAATTGAATTGTAATTCATGTTCATATTATTATTGAGTTTTAGTCCATGATTACATTACATTATTTTGTGAAATAATCATTGTATGTTTTGAATTACATGATCTTCATGATAAACACTTCAATTTTTAAGTTAATTGATTTAGCCATGATAACTATATGTTTTTATTATTGTATAACTTAAGCATGCTCCCCATGTATTTGATAAAATGCCTATGTGAATGAAATAATGCCATTATAACATGATAGCTTGTATTCTCCATTCATGTATAAGTAGATGCATTACAAGTGTTTCATTAAATGCCCCTATGAGTGAACTATGGACAAGTATACATTGTTATGATTTTCAAGATTATGTTATGCTTTATTTTTCATGTTATCGAGTGCTGGAGGTATTTAATACCCAACAATTTAGCTCTGTGCCTAGATCTAGTGTCAGTTACAGAATCTCAGTCATGTCACAATCAGTAGTACACTCAGTCAGTTACAGAACTCAGTCAGTTACCAAACTCAGGAAAACTAAGTAAGCTCAGTATCAGTCTAGTCCAGTTCAGTATACTCAGTTTAGTGTCTTTTAGTTGGGAGTAGGATTCAGCACCCAGTGAACCTAAGGATGGGGGATGACCTGCCAGTAGAGGTTGTGATCTCTAGAAACAATCCTTGCATTCCAGAACTACGTACCCAGTGTAGGTTGAGACATCGAACCTGACAATTGAGGGTTGATGAGGTGTTTTAACCTGACACATGAGGGTTCCACCGTTCTCATTAGAGTACCTGCCAGATAAGGGTTCCTCTTCAATGTCTTTACACGTGGCACGGTACTAACACCCTTCCAATTGGGGTCACAGGTTGGACCCCAAATCAGTTATCTTATCTTATTTGGGGCATGTAGGTTAGATGATTACCTCCCATGTCTCAGTCTTTAGAATAGAACTCAGTTTAGTTCTACAAAATCATGATTGTCAGATACAGTCAACCAGTATCGGTAAATCAGCTATCAGTAACTTCAGATATCAGTTACTTAGTTTTAGAATTTAGGACTTAGCTTCAGACAAACTTAGTCACAGTATTTAATTATATGAACATTAGTACATACTCAGTATTTACAGAAGTATCAATTATCCATGCACTCTTATGTTTAGTTACTCTATATCATTCTGCCAATTATAGATCATGCATATTAACCCTTGCATTCAGCCTTACCTCATCTAGCATACTAGTACATTCCACGTACTGCCGCATACTCTTTCTTTGTGCAATGATGTCTCATATCATAGGTTTGGATGCTCAGGTTCCCAACTGTGCATGGACAGATTCAAATTCAGCCAACAGTGTCAGAGTTAATAGTGAGTCCTCATTATCAAGGATATTTTATTATTTTAGTTTCTCAGTAGATGCAATATTTCAGTAGATGGAGTTAGCTGGGGATTGTCCCATCAACTTCACATTCAGACAGTTTATTTTAGAGGCATTTCAGACTAGACATTCAGACAGTATTCAGTTTTACAAATTACTATTTTTAGTTGATATACTTTATCAATATTTATAGATTTTTAACCTTATGGCATTTCAGCCTATTTTTCGCATTTATATCAGTATTATTATTTAGTGCTCACAACAGATATTAGTCATAGGTTAGCTTGTGGTCCTCCAAGATAGCAAGCATCGTGTAGCATCCGGGGTACAGACTCAGGGAGTTACAATCATACTTAGTGATAAGTATCATTTATGTAGTAGAAGAAGAAAATTAGTAAAGAAGTTAAGTTAAAACACATTCAATGAAAAATGTAATAGTTATGTAGTAAATCCATACCTCTGAACCTATAAATATTGATGGATCATCAACCACCAAACGGATTAGATGATAGCTTTGTAAAATATTTCTTCACTGTTCAATGATATCTTCAAACTCCACAGATCTACCAGCAGAAATTACCTTCAGGAAAGACATAAATGCTAGTTTTCATTTGGTACAAGTTTGATAAAAAACATAGTAAACTAAAATTTAACTCCCCTACCCCATATTTCATGTACATGTAAGTTTTTAATTCTATTGATTGATTCGATCTTGGAACAAAATTATATGTAACACCAAGCAAGAAAATGATAGAATTTCATTCATTTTGATAAAGAAAGGGTAAACGTGGGGTCACTTGAATCTTAATCCAATGAGAAGGTGGTAATTTTAGGTAAATACTAAATTTTTGATATGATTTATATTACACCTTGCAATTAAAGTGTAAAGTGGTCACTATCAATAGACAACCCTATCGAGGTTCGGATCGATCCTATGTGCAATAGGCTAGAAGCTTGGTCGATGCAGTTATCTAAGTTGTTAGTAGTGTATTTCTAGAAATTATGGTTTTTATAATGTAGTACTTGAAAACAGCTTGTAAACAAGTAATAGTTGTAAATTTTTTCAAGTGCTAATCAATGATGGAGAGACACTAGGACTAAGTTCCCTATGACTTCATAACTCCATAGATTCTCTGTACAAGTGATCTCACCTGATGCTTCACATGTAAAATCAATGATATAAGTTCACCTAAACGGATATACAACCCCTATTAGATACCTATCCTCAATCAATCATCTATCTCTCATTATTTTTACAATCTAACCCTTATCATGAATCCTAGATTAGCTTTTCTACATCTAGAATTCAAGTTATTAAGTGAAGGTTGGAGCTTCATCTCTTTATTTTTTTTTTTTGCTTTTCCAACTGTTACCCCCTCGTCCAACCAAAATAAGAATAAGGAAATTTACTAATGTTGTACACCATTAGAAAAAACCAAAGCAGAGAGAATAATGGTACATGTATAAACACCAGTCAAGAATCATGCTTCAAAGCATACTTCATTATTTTGTTATGGTTGCCACAAACCTAATTGTGGTAGCTACTCATAATTGAAAGTATACAATAATAATTCTTAAGAGAAAACATAATTATGGACTTACAAAAAGAATAACGAAAACCACAAATCTTTACTTTGATCTTCCAAAGAATGTGTTAACAACTCTCAAGAACAAGTACACAGACTCAAATGATGTAGTAGAACATAAATAAAACTTAAAACATAATAGGAGTATTTCTAGATATACAATAAATCATTTCCTAAAGATAATTAGAAAATAGTGTCAACAGTGGCAATGAGTTGTTAGGTTAGGCCATGACTCATTGCATGTATCTATTTCCTATTGGCTTGTCTTTATGTTGGCTAGTGAAACCTCATCACGACGAATCATAGTAAATCCCAATGGCTTTTCATGTCAGTCATTTCCACTGGAATCAATTTTGTTCATTTTCAAGATTTTTGACTTTCTTGTTATGATGCCCCGAGAGTAAACCCTAGACACCACATGGTGCTTATTGATCATGAGTGACCACAAGCTAACAGATGAGCTTCTACCTACTGTGAGCACTAAATAAAACTGATATTAAAAGATACGCATCAGCAGAATATCTGAACATGCTATAAGGTTTAAAAACACTAAAACATCACTGAACTTTTACGTCCGAAACAGCTGTATGGAAATAATACGGTAACGATTGTCATTAACAACTAAAAAACTAACTAACTGTCTGAAAGCATTTGAAAGCCTCAAACTGTCTGACTATGGAGTTGATGGGACAAGTCCCTAACTAACTTCGGTTGACTACTGAACTGAAATGAAATGATGAAATAAACATAATAGGTTCTAGATATATGAGGACTCACCATTGCTACCACTGCTGATGTTATGGAACATCAAAGTGTGATTGGAAACCTAAACGTCCAAACCTATGATATGAGACATCGTAGCATAAGAAATGAGTATGCAGTCAGTACTTTGAATGTACTATTATGCAAGATGAGGTTAGGTTGATATGCATGAGCTCGTGTACATAAATAATAACTGACTGAATGAATATCATGAGTTAACTAATGCATAGTATACGTGAAGGCTATAAAATATGAGAATGCATGACCAAGCATATAACATGATACGAAAATTGTCTGTAAACTAAAATATTGAAATGTAAGTATTGATTTAACTGATAGACTGTACGCTATGGTCAAGCAAACCTGAACCGACTAACAAACTGAGAATGGACTTAGACTACAGGAGTTATCATCTAATCAACATGACCTAATATGAGCTAATTGGGGTCCAACCTATGACCCCATTTGGAAGGGCGTCAATACAGTGCCATGGGTACTAAAAAGTAAATTCCTGAAGGACTAAAGAGTCACCCTCTACTGGCAGGTGCTCTAGTGAGATATATGTCAACCCTCAACTAGCAGGTTAACATCTCAACCTACGTTATCTACATAGTGTAGGAATGCAGGAAATGCTACTAAAGGTCACACCCTCAATTGGCAGGTGTTCCCCCATCCCTAGGTTTGCTCGGTGCTAAATCCTACCCCCAACTGGTCTGACTTTGATTTCTGGACTGAACTAAGCTTGCTGATATGACCACTACTAAATTGATAAAACTTTAATATATATGAAACCATTCTAAAAACACTGAGACTAAGTAAACATCTATGTTTTTGAGTATTCATAACCCCCAGGACTCGATAACATTACAGTTGAAATATACTACTGCTTCAAAAGCATGACCAGTAGTCATTATTCAAAACTCATCTTTTAGGCATTTCATCAAACGCATGGGGGTCATAAAGTTAAAGAATGAGAATAGTTTAATAATGGCATGATAACATAATTTCAATAAAAAAATCATAGGTTAAGGATTTAACTTGCAAATATCATTCTTCAAATGGGTCAAAGGCTAATTTCAACAAGAACAGATGTAAAAATGATATAAAAATAGGAATTCATAGAAGTTCATGGATAAAATTCATGAAAACATGTAAAGGTCATGATTTTAAACTTTAAAGTGGATTCTTGGACTTAACGGGTGAAAGGACCCATGAATGAACATATAACATATCTTAATTAAAGAATTTGTGTAAGTTCTTTGTGATTTTCTCGAAGCTTGAGCTTGAATCGTGAAGGGGATAGGGTTTGTTCTTGAGAGAGAGAGGTTTTCTTTTGAGAGATTTTCAATAAAATATGACCAATTATGCTTTTGGGGGCTTCAAATCCTGTGTTTTTATGGATTGGGGTGATGGGAATGATGAGACTGACCTTATAAAATTAAAATTCATAACTAGAATGCTGACTGGACCCACCAAGGCCTCCACCATTATTGCTTTGTGATGCGCCACAATTGCGGTGACATAGTATTTTCAAAATCCAATTGTGGTCCAAACCTCATTCAAAAAATCTAAAACTTACCCGAGACATGGTCCTTACACCCCTGAACATGAATTAACTCATAAACCTATGTCTCGGGGTCGAGAAGGTCACTTTAAAAATGATCAAAGTTAAGAGGCCAAAAATAAAACCAAATCTCTAATACTTAGCCAAATTTCTAGGTCCTAAGCCTCTTATACATGTACTGGGGGCTGAACTGAGCTAAGACTAACATGGGGTATTATAATATCTCCTCTTTGGAAAATTTCATCCTCAAATAAGACTGATTAAGCTGTGAAATACTGAGGTACTGAGATTACATGTTGAATATGCATAACTGTAGACATGATTACATGACTGTGTCTAACACATGGTGACTGGCTGAGCTTATATAATGACTTGAAAATGACTACATAGATAGAACTGAGAATGGAAAAGAGATAATCTAAGGAAAACTGTTACCTTGAGCTGAATCTGAGTTTGTGGAGAAAAGGTAAAGGTACTTGGTATGTATGTCTGCTTCTGCTTCCCAAACAGCTCCCATAACGTACTGATTCATCCAAAGAACTTGGACCAAGGGAACCTGTTTGTTCCTTAGTCTATGAATCTGGAGATCTAAGATTTCAATTAGAGTTCTTCCTAAGAAAGGCTATCCTGAACATCTGTACTTTATAAAAGGAATAACCATAGTTAGGCCACCAATACACTTCTTTAACAAGGACACATGGAACACTAGATGCACTGATGCCAAATTTGCAAGCAACTCAAACATAGTAAGCTACCTTTCCAAAATGACTCAAGATCCTGTAATGGTCAACATATCGAGGACTAAGTTTTCTCTTCTTTCTAGATCTCTTCACTCCCTTTATGGTAGAGATCATAAAATATTCCAAATCTCTAAGATCAAACTCAAGATATCTTCTCCTCACATCTACATAGGATTTTTGACGGCTTTGTGATGCCTTAAGCCTCTCCCTGATCAATTGAAATTTCTCCAAAGCATCAAACACTGAATATATCCCTACCAACGCAGTCTCACCTACCTCAAAGCAACCAATAGGAGATCTATATCTCCTCCTATAGAGAGCCTCAAATAGAACCATCTGAATATTGGAATGATAGTTGTTATTGTAAGCAAACTCAATCAATGGCAAGTGATCATCCCAACTTCCCTTAAAGAAAATAACACAAGATCTCAACATATCCTCTAAGGTCTGAATGGTCCTCTCTGCATGACCATCTGTCTGAGGTAAAAGATTGTACTGAGATGAACTTGGGTACCAAGATCCTTTTGAAAAGCTTTCCAAAAGTGAGAGTTAAACTGAGTACCTCTATTTGAAATGATGGACAACGAGACTCCATGCAACCTGACCAACTCTCTAATATAGATCTTTACATAGTCATTGGCTTAATAAGAGGTATGAACTGGCAAGAAATAGGTTAATTTGGTCATCCTGTCTACAATAATTCAAATCAAATCGTGATGGCGACGTGAAAGAGGCAACCCTATCATAAAATCCATATTCACCTCTTCCCATTTCCCAGTGGGCTTACTGAACTCTTTCATTGAGCCACTACCCTTTGATGCTCAACCTTAACATGCTGATAATTAGGACACTTCGCTATAAACTCAGCAATATCCCTCTTCATTCCACTCCACCAATAGATTTCTCATAAATCACGATACATCTTAGTAGCCCCTTGATGAATAGAACAATGTGCACCATGTGCTTCTATAAGAATCTGCTACCTCAAATCATCAACACCTGGAACACACAGTCTACCTTGACACCACAACACACTATCTCTCCCTTAGGAGAAGACCTCTACTTTCTAATCTCTGACTGACTCCTTTAACTTAACCAGACTGGGATCCCTATCTTGGTTTTCTTTCACTTCGGTAACCATAGAAGATTTTGAACTATTTCACACCCATACACTACCCTCAATTGAGTCAACCAAATGAACACCTAATCTAGCTAGCTGTTAATTCTCCTGAACTAACTTCTTCTTATCATTTTCAACATAAGAAACACTGCACATAAACAATCTACTAAGAGCATCTTTCACTACATTAGCCTTGCCCGGATGATACAAAGCTCTCATATCATAATCATTGAATAATTCTAACCACTTTGTCTGCAAAAGATTTAACTCTCTCTACAAAAACACGTACTGTAAACTTTTGTGATCCATGAGCATATCAATATGCACCCTATACAGATAATGCCTCCAAAATTTTAAGGCAAACACAACAACTGGTAACTCAAGATCATAGGTAGGATAATTCTTCCCCTGGGGCTTAATCTCTCTAGAGGCGTAGGCTATGACCTTACCTCTCTACATTAAAATACAACCCCAACCAACCATGGACGCATCACAATAAGCAACAAACCCATCTGACCATTAGGCAAGGTCAAAACTGGGGCTAAGGTGAGTCGAGTCTATAACTCCTGAAAACTCTTCTCACAAAAATCTGACCACTGAAACTTTATTTTCTTCTGAGTCAATATGGACATAGGGGATGCAATAGATGAAAATCCTTCAAAAAGCCATCAATAATAGCCATCCAAACCAAAGAAACTCCTGATATCATCTGGCAGAGAAATAGGTATGGGCCAGTTTCTCACTACTTTGGTCTTTTGAGGATCAATTCTAATGCCATCACCGGAAATAATATGGCTAAGAAAAGCTACCGATCTTAGCCAAAACTCGCACTTACAGAATTTAGAAAACAACTAATGGGCTTTAAGTATCTGCAATACTATTTTGAGGTAGTCTGCATGATCAGTTTCATTATGGGAATAGACAAGGATATCATCTATGAAGAACATCTCCAAGTACTGCTTGAACACTCTGTTCATCAAGTCCATAAAAGCTGCTGGGGCATTCATTAGACCAAAGGACAAGACTAGGAATTCAAAGTGGTCATACCTAGTTCAGAAAACTATTTTTAGGATGTCACACTCTCTGACTCTAAGTCGATGATAGTCGGATTTGAGCTTTAACTTAGAGAAATACCTAGCACCCTAAAGTTGATCAAATAAGTCATCAATTCTTGGGAGTGGATACTTATTCTTGATTGTGACTTTGATCAACTGATGGTGATTGATGCATATTCTGAGAGAACCGTCTTTCTTTTGCACGAAAGGAACTGGAGCACCCCATGGGGAAACACTAGACCTGATGAATCCTTTGTCTAAGAGGTCTTTCAATGGAACCTTTAAATCCCTAAGCTAAGCTAGAGCCATTATGTAGGGTGGAATATAGGCTTGGTATCTGGAAGAAGGTCTATTTCGAAGTCAATTTCCCTTTTAGAAGTCACTCCGAAAAGATTTTCAGGGAACACATCTGGGAATTCCCTCACTGCTAAAACTGAGTCAAGAGTAGGTGTCTCAAAATTGGAGTCTTTAACTAGAAAAAGAATGTAGACAAACCCCTTGGATATCATTTTTCTCACTCTAAGGTACAAAACAAGTAGCCCCCTAAGTTTTGAAGTATTACCCCTCCATTCAAGGACTGGTTCATTCGGATACTGAAAATGAACAACTTTATTTCAACAATCAACCAAAGCATAGCATGAATAAAGCCAATCCATGCCATGAATGACATCAAAATCAGTCATCTCTAACTCCACAAGATCAACTGAGGTGACTTTCTGGGATGTTTTGATAGGATAGTTCTTGTATACCTTTCTGTCTACAATAGAGACACCCTCTAGGGTGGATGCTAAAAAGGATTCTGCTAAAGTCTCAGGACTGGCACCAAAATTAACTTCTATATAAAGGGGTTACAAAAGAAAGAGAAGCTCTGGGATCTAACAAAGCATAAACATGTAAATCAAAAACCTATACTCTATTTGGCGCTGTCCATTGGTTGTGCTAGAAATGGCACCCTGCTAAGTCTAGTGACCAGATGGAAATGGAGAACGACTGGACTGACTCTGCTGACCACTATTTGGGAAATCCATGACTCTATAGCCTGGCTTGCTATACCCAAAGCATACATAACTGCCAACTTTATACACACCCTGATAGTTTCTACCATATTTCTGTCAAAAAGGATTTGTCCAACCACTGTTCACTCTACCCTAAGTCTTAGAGCCTGGCGCCCTCTCCTTATTATCACTCCTGAACTTTGGCACTGACACACTAGCAAAAACATAGTGGGGGCTGAAGATTTCTAATAGAAGTGAGGATGGTTACCACCTTCCGACCTCGGCTGAGAAAAACTAAAGCTACCTATTCTAGCCCTCTTGTTATCCCTCTCTCTTTCATTAAATTTCTGCTCCTTAATGTATTGAGCATGGACCATTAGCCTAGAAAAATCCATATCCTTGATCAACATCGTGGTCCTACACTCCTTGAAAACACCATCAGCTACCCCAGAAACAAACTTACTCATCCTAGACCTATCATCAAACACTACATTAGGAGTATACATGGATAACCGAGTAAACTTAAGAGAATACTCTTTCATACTCATGTTCCCCTATTTCAAATTGATAAACTCCTACACCTTATCTTTCTTTAACTCCAAGGGAAAGAACCTATCTAAAAGGGTGGTAGAAAACTCCCCTCATTCAACAGGCCCTGCATCTGTGCCTCTATCTTCCTTGCCCTGCTTATACTAGGTGTGAGAAACATCCTTCAACTTGTAAGCACCTAATTCTACACTCTCACTATAAGTCACACCCATAATGTCAGTTACCTTCTGAACCAAGTCAAGGAACTCTTGCAGATCCTCATCTGACTTGGATCCCAAAAATAGAGGAAGGTTCATTCGGCTGAAGTCTTGAATACTAGCTGCGGCAGTATTAGCCATTAGAATGGTTGGGACAACAACCTATTAATTATTCTAAGATGCTAAAGTAGTGAATATAGATCTGAATTCACCATGAGAGACATGCTCATTGAGAGGATCTTCCTAAATAGGCAGAGGTACGGACTGATTCCTGTTTCTCCTTTCGTTACTCTTTTTAGGAGGCATGTTATGTAGACAGAAAGAATATTGAATTAGAAAAAGAGTTTAAGTTGAAATCATTCTCATCCATACGTTATAAATACTAAAATAAGGGGAACTTTTCTTAAAACATCTTGTATTCTCTTGCCCATAAATGTGGCGCGCTTCACAGCCATGCACAAGACTCTACTCAATGCAGATTTAGACTCCCTAGGACATTTTAAAACCTTAGGCTATGATACCAAGTTTGTAATGCCCCAGGAGTACACCCTAGATGCCATATAGTGCTTATGGTCACGAGTGACCTCAAGATAACTCATGAGCTGGTACCTGCTATGAGCACTGAATAAAACTGATAATAAAAGATACATATAAGCAGAATATCTAAACATGCCATAAGGTTTCAAAACACTACAACATCACTAAACTTTGAAGTCTAAAACAACTTTCTGGAAATAATGTGATAACAACTGTCAATAATAACTGAAAAGCTGACTAACTGTCTGAAAGCCTCTAACTGATTGACTATGGAGTTGATGGGACTTTAGTCCCTAACTAACTCTGGCTGACTACAGAACTGAAATAAAATGCTGAAATAAACATAATAAATCCTCAAAATATGAGGACTCACTACTGCTACTACTACTGATGCACTAGAATATTGAAGTGCGGCCGGGAACCTGAGCTTCCGAACCAGTGATATGAGACATCATAGCACAAGAAATGAGTATACGGTTAGCACTTTGAATGTACTGGTATGATAGATGAGGTTAGGCTAATATGTGTGGGTTCATATGCATAAATAATAACTAACTAAATGAATAGCATGAGATAATTGATGCATAGTATGCGTGAAGGCTGTAAAATCTGAGAATGCATGACCAAGCATATAACATAACATGGAAATAGTCTGTAAACTAAAATACTAAAATTTAAGTACTGATTTAACTGATAAACTATATGCTATGTCAAGAAAACCTGAACTGACCTATGAACTAAGATAAGACTAAGACTGTGGGAGCCATCATCTAACCGACATGCCCTAATATGAGCTAATTGGGGTCCAACCTGTGACCTCAGTTGGAAGGGCGTTAGTACCATGCCATCTAACACTTACTATATGGATCCACTAAAGTGACATCCTGAAAGACTAAAGAGTCACCCTTTACTGGAAGGTTCTCTAGTGAGATATGTGTCAACCCTCAACTGGCAAGTTAATATTTCAACCTACACTAGCTATGTAGTTCTAGAATGCAGGGACTGTAACTAAAGGTCACACCCTCAACTGGCAGGTGAGCCGCCATCTCTGGGTTTGCTCGGTGCTAAATCCTACTCCCGATTGGACTAACTCTGATTTCTGGACTGAACTAAGTTTACTGATATGATTACTAACAGAATTGGTAACACTTTAATAAATATGAAACCCTTATGAAAATACTGAGACAATTAATTAGATAAGTTTTTGGGTATTCATAACCTCCAGGAATTGATAACATTACCAGTAAAAATATACTAAAGCTTCAAAAGTATGATAAGTAGTCATTGTTCAAAACTTATCTCTTAGGCATTTCATCAAACACAAGGGGGCCATAAAGTTAAAGCATGGGCATAGTTGAATCATCGCATGATAACATAATTTCAATAAAAAAATCTTAGGTTAAGGATTTAACATGAAAATATCATTCTTCAAATGGGTTAAAGGCCAATTTCAACAGAAACACATGCAAACATGATATAAAAATTGGAATTCATATAAGTTCATGGATAAAATTCATGAAAATATTTAAAGGTCATGATTTTAAACTTTAAAATGGATTCTTGGACTTTATAAGTGGAAGGTCCTATGAATGAACATCTCACATACCTTAATTAAAGAATTTGTAGAAGTTCTTTGTGGTTTTTTTAAAACTTGAGCTTGAATCTTGAAGGGGCTAGGGTTTGTTATTGAGAGAGAGAAGTTTTCTTTTGAGAGATTTTGTGTAAAAGATGATCAAATATGCTTTTGAGGGTTTCAAATCCTGTGTTTTAATGGATTGGAGTGATGGAAAAAGATGAGACTGCCCTTCTAAAATTAAAATTTGTACCTGGAACACCGATTGGACCCTCACCGCGATGTGCCAAGGCTTCCACTGCTATTCCACCATGACACGCCACAAATGCGGTGATGTTCTATTTTCAAAATCTAAACGTGGTCCAAACCTTATTCGAAAAATCTAAAACTTACCCGAGACATGCTCCTTACACCCCTAAACATGAATTAACTCACAAACCTACATCTAAAGCTTAGGAAGGTCACTTTAAAAATCATCAAAGGTAAGAGGCCAAAAATATAACTGAGTCTCCAACACTTAACCATATTTTTAGGCACTAAGCCTCTTATACACGTACTAGTGACTGAACTGAGCTGACTAATATAGGGTATTACACTTGCTTACCATGAATCTGCAATTACTTATACCCTCTATTGATGACTTATAGGGAGGAGTCATTGTGACCAAGAGGGAATTACATCTCTATAGGACTTTTAGACAATGTTCTCAAGATGGGTCACTCGACAAACCATCACATCTCCCTATGTTTCATAGCCTGAACTGTTATTAGTGTCATAACTTGCACATCTTCACAACTTTGGACATAGTCTTTAGTACAACTCTATCCATGAATAGTAGTGTGACCCAATGAGTCATGGCCAAGCACCAGATGCCAATACTTATCCAATTTTAATTTTTTTTGTCCCTTTACTAACAAGATATGTTTTCCTGTAAGATACTTAAACAATACATCATATAAATATACACACCTAAGTTCTTGCATATTTTTTATTTTAAGCTCAAAAGTACCTTGAAACCATGACACATCAACACCCTCAACTTAGAATGTTTGCATGTCCTTGGGAAGATAAAACAAAACACATACGATGCTTAATTAAGAGAAATGTAAGATACCTACGATAGTCAATTTATTGTTCTTAGCACAAAATTTTCAATTCCCTCCTATACAAGAATAAAAAACCACTATGTGTATGCATACAACCTATGAACATGAAACAAATGAATCAAGAGATGGCAGCAAATTATGAACAAAAACTAAAGCATATATACAAGTGTCATTATGCAAAGAAATAACAATTAAAAATGCAACCCGTGTGCCCTCACCTTAAAAGATTCATGTACACTCATAATCTAAAGATGCAAATTTAAATAGGGAATGAAGCAAAGCACTCACTTTCACAAATGAATTTTAACAATATGCATATTTTGAACGGTTGGGAAAGGATCACTATAGGACATTTATTGGCTTGTAATGTGGTCTTGGAGACAAGGATGGTAGATATGGGTACAGTGACTCAAAACTTCTTGGAACTACATAATTTTTTTCTCCACTTCTTAACCTTATTTATTTTCTCCTACCTTATTCTTCTTTGTTTTTCTTCAAATTTTGGGTGTGGTTTCTTTCTATACTTTCTCTTGTTTTTTCAAACTTTATTCATTTTTCCTTTTCTTTTTTTTTTCTTACCATACCAAATTCCTTTCCTTTACTTTTTCAACTCTTCATACCCATATTTGCACTATGCACCCTTATGCTAACCACTCTTAACTTAGCCAATTTACCTGAGTTAAAGCACAATGTCTAAGAAAGGACAAGGGCTAAATTGGTTTACTATAATTCAAATGGGAAGGTGAATGGGCTAATGAAAGAAATAGTTTTATTATGGCTCAAACTTAGGATCTAGGGATATTCATTTCATCCGATAAGGATTTTAGGTAAACAATGGATTATTCCAAAACAACTTATGATCCTTTCCTAATCAACTATCCTACAACCTAGGCAATACTAATCGGGCAAGTTCTAGATCACACACATACAACTAAACTAAGTAACAACCTCATATGCAAATATTATATGGTTACACTATCAATTACTACCTATTCATTTGATTCATTACTAAGAGATAGTTATTATACCTATAATTCTAATGCCATAACAATATCTATAGTGGTCATAACTCAAAATAGATACAACATATCATCCAAAATAAATTACAAGAGGAGTACCCTTTAAACATTAAAAGATAAAAACATGACTGCTCTAAGGTTCCCATATTTTTCTCCTAATCAAACACAACAAAAACATAAACACAACAAAAATAAAAAATAACATCCTAAACATGTTGGTTGTACTATGATTGCGCACCTATGGGAAAAACATGAAAAAAAACCTCGAATGGTGGTATACACTAACTATCAACTTTAATAACATGCAGTGTTCTCACTATATGACTATAGTCAAAAAAAATAAAAGAACAAGGGGTAACAACATACCTATGGAACCCTAGATACCAGATATGGCCTTATCAACTACTGGGTTGTTAGAAGTCACTCTAGTCTCAAATCTTATGGCTTCATATATTGTAATAAACCTCATGGTCATTTTCTTAATTTTTATGCATTTTTAGAATTTTGAGCCTTTCTATAGCGGCTATAGGTTATTTAAGATTTATCAAAACTGTTGGTTCAGTCATTGGATAGTTTGTTTAGGTTTTAGGGTTATTTGCTAATTTAGAGCTTTCGTTGTTAAGGCATTAGTCTAGAACCAAAACTCCTAATACATGGCCTCGAATTGAAATTTTTTTGAAACATGGAGGTGCACCACTGTTCAAGGGACCTGGTACCTTAGACTATGATAAAGGCAATAAAATAGTAAAGAACTAAAAATGGCAAAAATTAAAGGAACATAGTGATTACGTGGAAACATCCTTGCTTAAGGGAGGAAAAAACATGGCTTTTCCTGACAAGCACTCAACCTTCACTATAATCAAAACTCATTGATTACAAACTCTAAGAACTTAACACTAAGTTCCACTAGTTGCAATACCTCTACTATAACCACCTCTACTCACTTCAATAGTTTCATAATCGACTAACTCTAATAAATTTGACCTTAGGTAACTCTACCTAAGTACTCTACTGTAAACAAAAAGACATTACTCTTATAAGATGAATAATTTGATTATAAAGCAAAACTTAACTCAATAACAATTAAACTTGAAGCACACACAAATTTGGAACTTGAACAATGAAGTTTTCACTATTTCCTTGATTAGTCAATTTTACAAAAACTACTTGAATGAGAAGCATCCTTTTCTATTTATAGTGGTGAATAAATCAGGGTTGAATTTTGATAGGACCAAGTGTCACAATGGGTACACTGCATTCCTACATAGTTAGTTGCACTAGTAAATAAAATTGTGGAGAGATGTGATAGTTGTACCACTTCATGATTAGTTAGTGACCTAGTCCTTCAAAGATAATTAGTCATCATCAATACATGAGACATTAATTTTCCCCCTTTTGATGATGAAAAACCATAACCCCATGGAACCAAAATTCATTTAATCTATAGAGCACCTACTACTATCCATATATGTTCCCTCTATCACCATGCTTCCTCCTATTGTGTTCCCCCTATCAATATTCCCCCTAGTTCATATAGATAGAAACATCAACACCATACATCATAGCACCTTGTCCATACCACAATTTAGTATTCCCCTTTTTATCATCATTGAAAAGAAATAACAGTAAACCAAGAATAAAATAAGCATAAATCAGTTTACTCATGGCCACTGGACAACACTAACATGAATGAACACCTAAGTAAAGAAGACAAATGATAAACACAAATACTAAATACATTCATATTTAAAAAGATTAGTACCATTATAGCATAACAAAAAAAACATAAAACATCTATCATTAAATAACCGCACAGGGAATAAGGACAGAAAACTGACATAGGGAAGAATGAAGAGTAAGAGGGATGGGGCTTAGGTAGATGGAGGTTTAGGGGATAGGGTCATTAGAAACATCTCCATTCTAGTACTTGTAGTAGCATGAGAATACAATAGCTTCTTTGATAAGTCCTTCACTTCAGTATTCAAACTCTGGACCTCATCAGTAAGCGTTGAAACCTTCTTATTCAGATCTACATTTTCTTCACTAAGTGCTTCATTGGTGTCGGTACCTATGATGACATTTGCAGATTTTTCAATTTTGATGAAAGGATTTTTGCATCCTTAGCAGCCATAGAAACTCTTATCTCCTCCAACTCCATACACAAAATCTCTTGAACTGCCAATAATTTAGACACTTGGGTCATGATCCCAACCTTCCCTTCGGTATACTCATTTTCAACCAACGTAGTTAGGGTGAAATTTGCTTTGCTGTTCAATCCCTAAAATAATCAAACACCATATTCATAAAGTATCCATAAGGAATATCATTCCTTCCATCCTTTTCATGGATGACTTTATACATATGTGAATCATGAGGGTAGGCAGACTTACCAATTTAAATTTTCTAAAGCACTCCATCTCATACAAATCTACATCAGATGTAATAGTTTTTTTCTTAGATATTGGTAGTAGTACTTTGTTAACAAACTCAAAACACCAATTGAAAGGCACCCTTGAGAAACATCTTCCTTACACAAGCCATGAAATTTCCTTCTACTTTTAAAGAATCAACCATAAACTCAGTTGAGGGTTGTTGTTTTTAGAAAGTCCTCACACCCATAATAGGAACATCCAAAATTTTCCTAAGAGTTTCTTTGTCTAATTTTATTTTATTTTCTTGAACCAGTGTAGTCAGGCTCTATCTATTTTCAGAGAATTTAATAGTATATAAGAATTATCTAACTTCTCTTTCATAGATAGTGGGAATTGGTCCCTCTATGAGATGCAACCATTTTTGGTGTCGCAGATACTCTACAAGCTCAACCATTCTTGGTTTTACAAGGATCCTGGAGTCAAATACTCTTCCAGTCAACACTTTCTTGTATTTTAACATATTATTTCTCTCCTCTCTCAACACAAACTTTTCTTTCTCATATTTCTTTTTTCTCTGAAAACCACTACTTGGTTCCTCTTCTGTAGCTTTTCTCTACTTAGGACTAGGTCCCTCAGAGACTTTATTTTTCTTCTTAACTATAATGTGTTTTGTTTCATCCCAGCAGGGCTTCTAAACTTTAAAGAGGAGGACCTAGTCATTCCTTCAACATGAATTTCTTTTCTTGTCTTTTCTATTGCTGCAGCAACATCAGGATCAACATTCTCACCCACTCCAATGTCTACAACTTTCATATTTTTATCCTTCACTATACTTTTTTTCTTAAGTTTTCTTCTCTAAGAAGTACATGACTTTCTAGCCTTCATGGCATTCGATAAAAATTTCTTCTCAGATCCCCTAGTTGAGTATGTCCTAGAACCTTCTCACTAGTGCTCTTAAACTTTTCTTTACCTTTACTTCCCCTTTATTTCTTTACTAACTACCTTAGTGGTAGTTCATCATGATCTTATTCATCCTCCTAATTTGAAGGTTGCATAAACTTTCCACCTTCAATATTATCTCCATTAGGAGAGGAATCTCCTACACTTTCAACAACCATTTGCTCTTCTTGCCCAGAGGAACCTTCTCTAGGATAATTAGCAAGTAGAATCAAATTCTCAGCCACCCAGTTCTCATTTGAAAATATATTAGACTTTGTGACAGAGATTTTTTCATCAAAAATATTGAGAAAAAATAGGGTTTGATTCAGAAAGATTAGGGGAACCAGTTACAGTTAGGGTTTTTGAGGGTTCAGTTCTTTCAGGGTTTTTTTTAGGAAAGAGGAATTTGTGAAACTTTGGATTCAATAGGTGAACTAATAGCTAAATTTTGGTTCATCACTATGGAAGACTCAACATGGATTTCCTTGATATTTGAAGTTTCTTCTAAAATAGGTTCATTTAGAGGATCAAGAATTTCAATGGAAGATGAAGAGAGTGGAATAATCTTTGATTCTTGAGGAAGATTAGATGAAGAATTTTCTACTATTTTGGACAAGGAGGTATAGGGATTTTCAATTTTAAATTTTTCATACTGAAGTGACGGGATTTAAATATTCTCTGATTCTTTGGAGGGGCTTGAGAGAGTAGGAATTTCAGCCATTTCAAGCCTTTTATGGGAGGGTAAGAAAACAAATTCTGAGAGGATTTGTATTGAAGAAAATGATTAGAGAGTTAATTTGAGAAAGAAAATAAAAAAATATTTGATTTTAATTTTAAGGGGACTAGCCATTGTCATTTAAGGAACCTTCTAGAGAAAATAACTTGTCTGGTCCTAATAGGTGCAACCCTTCAGCTTTCTATGGATTTGATAGCTTTTACTCAGAAAAAAGAATGTTGCTTTTTTAGACAGACTTTTATGTTTTTAAAGTACAAAGTTTTGGTACTAACCTGGGAGAACAGACTAGGTCACTCTATTTCTTTAGTAAATTCTCAGTGTTGTGTCAGTCTCATCTATTTTTTCATAAATCAGTGTACCATGCATGCATACCTACAAAGGTATGGTACTGAGTTAGACCAACAAGTTCATATCTTATCAAGGATACATATTTCCAGATCATAGCATATTTATGGTGGAAAACTTAACATTTAAGTAGGTTAGTTCATTTTGACCAGCCCCAGCCTTAACATGCTCTTCATAAATTTCTCCTTGTAAAGAGGCTTTGTAAAGATATCTGCTATTTGATCCTCAGTCTTGCAAAACTTCATCCAAAAGTTCCCTTTTCCAATATTGTCTCTCAGAAAATGATGGCTTATATCAATATTCTTGGTCCTCTTATGTTGCACTATTTTTTTGGCATGTTAAGAGCACTTGTATTATCACACATCAAAGGGATACTGTCTGAAACAATCCAAAAGTTTTTAAGTTATTTTTTGATCTAGAGTAATTGAGCACAACAAGAGGCAACAACCATATATTTAGCTTTAGTAGTAGATAGAGAAACTAAGTTTTTCTTCTTAGAACCCCAATAAATTAGGGAAGAACCAAGAAAATGAGCCAATCCTAAGGTGATTTTCCTATCCACCTAATATCCAGCATAATCAATATTAGCATTTCTTGTTAGATCAAAACTATCTCTAGATAAATAGTACAGGACCAGGTCCTCTGTACCTTTCAGATACCTGAGAATTCTTTTACAACTTTCAAATTATATTCTTTTGGACAAGCCTGAAATTTGGCACATATTCCCATACTAAATACAGTATCTGGCCTACTTTTAGTGAAATATAGTAAGGATCAAATAATCTCTCTATACATGGTCTCATTTACTAAGGGACCAGTTCATCATTATACATCTTTGAGCTGGTTCCAATTGGAGAGTCAATTGGTTTGGCTTCTTCATATTATATTTCTTCAGCAAATCCTTGATGTATTTTTCTTGGCAAATTATTGTACCTTAAGAGGTTTGCTTGATCTGTAGGCCTGGGAAGAAACTAAATTTACCTATCATTCTAATTTCAAATTCAATCCCCATCAACTTTTCAAACTCTTCACATAGAGATTCTGAGGTGGCGCCAAACATTATGTCATCAACATATATCTGGACAGTTAGCAAGTTGCTACCTCTTGAATTCAAAAAAGAGTATTATCAATTTTCTTATTTTTCAAGCTATTTTATAGAAGAAACTTTTAGAGTCTCTCATACGAAGCTCTAGGTGCTTGCTTCAACCCATAGAGAGGTTTATCCAATTTGAGCACATGATGTGGATAGTCTGTATCTTCAAAAACTAGAGGTTGTTTGACAAAATCTTCTTCCTTTAGATTTCTATTTTGAAAGGCACTCTTGACATCCATTTGTAAGAGTTTAAATTCCATGTAGGCAGAAAATGCAATAAGAATTCTGATAGCCTCTATTCTTTCTATAGGAGCAAATGTCCCATCATAGATAATTCCTTTATCCTGGTTATAACCTTTAACAACCAACCTTGCCTTATATCTATTGATAGCTCCATGCTCTTCTCTGCTTGTTTCTGTATAACCATTAACTCCAATAATTTTTTTCTTAACATGCCTAGGACCAGGTGCTAGACTTTACTTCTTTCAAATTGCTGAAGCTCCTTCTGTATTGCATTGATCCATTCAATATCTTTAAGAGCTTCTTTTACATTTTGGGCTCAATTTAAGACAAAAAGGTTGAGAAGACCATGAAATTTTTGGCTTGATCTCTTATATAAATTCCAAATTCCAAAGGATATGTTAGATTAGAAAGAGGATGAGAGGCTTTGTGCTTCCAATTTGTCATTCTGACTTAAGTTCGGCTACGACTAGGTCCTTGAAGATTTTGACTAGACCCTTCTTATTGTTCTTCCTAAGAACAACCCTATTAGGCTGAGGAGTCCTAAGAGCAAAGAAATTATGACAAATTCCATTTTTTGCACAGAATTCTACAACTAGGGAGTTTTCAAACTCGATTCCATGATCAAATCTGAATCCAGCAATTTTGCAGTTCAACTTTATCTGAATTTTCTTGGAAAATGTCACCAGAACCTCCTAGGTTTTATCCTTGGTTCTTAAGAACATTATCCAGGTGAACCTAGAGTATTCATCCATAATGACAAACACATACCTTTTCTACCTCTACTTTGGACTGTTACAGCTCCACACAAGACCATATGCAGTAACTCAAGTGGTCTAGCGATACTAACCTACTTTTTCTTGTTGAAGTAGGATCTGGTTTGTTTTCCATTTACATAAGCATCACAAACCTTGTTTTCTGAAAATTGCAGCTCTGGCATACGACTAACCAGGTATTTTGAAACCAATTTGTTCAGCAAAGAGGAACTTATATGTCCCAGCCTTTTGTTCCAAAGATCAGAACTTTACCTTTTGTATTCAATCAGGTTAACTCATGGTCAACTACGACATGTATGTTCTTGCACCTTTTAGCTTTGAGAATGGACTTTTAAGACTTTAAACTTGACATATTACATCTATTAGTTAGGAACTTCACCTTATTACCTTTGTCATAGATTTGAGATACACTTAGAATATTGTACTTGAGACTATCTACAAGATACACATCTTCTATTGCATGATCAAGAGATTTTTCAATTTTCCTATACCATGGATATAACCCTTTTTTTACCGTTTCCAAATGAGACACCTCCACCTTAAAGTGTCTTGAGAGAGAGAAAATAATAAGTTCTCCCAGTCATATACTTGGAACATCTACTATCCATGAACCAGTTCTGACTGCATTCTTTTTCTCCTTCCTGCAGACATAGTCATTTGTTAAATTTGGGAACCCACTTGAGTTTGAGTTCCCAAAATGAAGATAAAGGTGTGATCAAATCTTTCTTGGACCAACTAGGCAGAGGGTTTTTCTTCTGATTTCTCAAGGGCTTGGAACCTTCATGATAAGATTTCTCTTGCTAGATGTACCTAGCACTGTTCACTTTAGATCTATGCCAACTTTGATAGATTTTTTTCAAGTACCCATCGCTTTCATAATGGATTCATAGAGGATTGTAGACCTATATTTTAGCACCGTGAACAACCTTTCCTTAAGACCCAAGTGAGTGGGTTGTATACTGATATCCAAGCCCTTTACCATTATTGACTCCCTAACTGGTTAAATTAGAAAGAGTTTAGGAGGATGTGGTCCATTTTAGGAATTTGTTAAGATCTTCTGTTACATGGATTGGGTCTGTTTCTAATTCTTCATTCTTATGTAGGGCAGACATGAGGAACTTTTGAGAATCCCTCAATTCTTCTTCAAGCTTAATTTAAAACCTTGAGTCTTCTTTTTTCCCTTTACCATAAGAATCATTTACTTTCTCCAGTTGACTAATTAAACTCATATTTTTAGATTTCAATTATGTGAACAGTTTTTCTATATCGGTTATCTAGAGAGTTAAGGCAATCAATTCAAGCGCTTGATTTTCTACTTTCCCTTCTAGATCATTTTTCTCAATAGTAAATTCAACACAAAATTAATCAACACATTTGCAAGCTTCTTTATCATTCTAGTAGAGTAGTTATTTAAGTTTTCCATAATGTAAGAGAGAGTTACCTCATTCTCTTTTTCATTATCTATATTTTCCATAAGAGCAAACAAGGAATCATAGGTGACTTCACTCTCTTTCACAACTGATGTTCCAGCTTTTGACAAAATATTATGCATCTTTTTCTTGGGAAAATTGCATATTTTCAAGCAACCTAGCTTGTATTTAATGCTAGATTTTAGTATTTCAGTGTAAGGAGCTAGCTGAAGGAGAAAACTCAGAAAAATAGCAGAAAAACACCACTGATGGTCAAAATAGGGGACCACAATTTTGTGGTGGACCACTAAACTGACCACTATACATAAAAAAGAATTCTACATTTCATAACACTCAGTGAAGGTCAAAATGGTGGACCACCAGTTTTACGGTGGAGAACCAACCTGACCACCAGACCCAAATAGAATGCAGGATTTTAGAACACTCGGTGAAGGTCAAAATGGTGGACCACCAGTTTTTCGGTGGACAACCAATTTGACCATAAATTTGGGTGCATTTTTTTCTGAATTCAAATTTAAATCCTTTTTACCTGGGAACTTATAAATACCCATTTTTAGGTTTTGTTAGGTATCTTTTATCCCTTATCTTTTATTGGGGTTTTCCATACTAAAAATACATTGTTACATAGTTTTTCTCTAGATTCATTAGAGATTTGTGGATCTAGATTCCTTTATCATATTTTCTATTGAAGATTAAAGAAAAACAATTGTGACTTTTGTAAGTAAACTTTGAATTAATTTATGAATAATACAATTGTTTCTTCTCTTTCTTGGGTGGAAATGTTTGGCTAAGCTCACATAACTAGGGTTATGGGAGACTTGATATGAATAGCTGATTGGGGGCTGTGAATCTAGTAGATTCCCATGGTTAATTGATATTGCATAAACCCTTCTTCACTTTAATGACTTTTCTTGGTTGCAAACTTGAAAAGTGAACCCAAGAACTACACTTGTTCGAATAGAAAAGTGTTTGTTGGAAAAAAAAGCATTTACATAAATCTAAAGGCCTTAACCTTTGGATAGAGGGTAGATACCTTAACCGGATCAACCCATGTGAGAATATAGTTGAATAAATAATATGTTCCTTAAGCCTGAAAGAATTAAAGGATAAGCTACTCTTTAGGTTGATAAACTAATGGGTAAACCATAGAATTCAATTAATCTTGTAATTAGAATTGTTCATTGGGAATTTAAAATAGTTTACAACCCTAGCTGCTTAAGCATCTTAGTAACCATAATTCTAGTTTGACTTCTCTTATTGAATTACTATTAGCAATATAACCTATAGTTTGATTACTTTCTATAACAAATATTTGAATATAATTGATAAATCAAAATCCCCCTCTATTCTGGAATCTTCGATCAACAGTCTAGTAACAACCACAATACTTAGTGAACACAGTATTCCATGTGGGATTTGACACCCAACCTAGTTGGTTTCTATATTTGATAGCGACTATTTACACTCTCTAATGAGAGTTATAATTTAGGCGCATCAAATTTTGGCACCATTGCCAGGGAATACAGTTGTAAATTAAGTTTGTGTTTGTTAATTGACCTTTGGTCAAGTTTCCAAAATTTTCCCTTTGTTTATTATTTTTGATTTATGAAGGATAGTTATTGTGTATGCCAAGTAAACAAAGATCGGGTGCGCCATTATTACTAGTTGATCCAGAACCTTTGTTAATCGGCAGAATGGCAGACTCGTAAGAAGCTGAAAGACTAGCCACCATGGCTAGAGCGCAAATTGATCAACAGAATAACGATCAACCTGTACGTCATCCTAATCCTAATGATGATTATTTAGGGGATGAGGACTTGTTAGATCTTGCTAATCCAAGGTGTGCAGAGAATGTAGTTATGCCGGTGAACCAGAATATAATCAAAAATCATCCTTTTAGAGCAAGGAAAAATCGTTAGCCTATACAGTTTGATCTTAATAATGACGAGGATAGAATCGATAGAGCAAGTGCTACTGGAGCTATTATTCCTCCACCTCTAGCACCAAGAGCTAAGTTTAATATTACAAGCATGATAACTCAACTTCTTCATCTGAAGAGGTTGATTTGTGGACTTCCAAGGGATGATCCTAATATGAATTTAGTGAACTTTGTCACTATTTACAAATCCTTTGATAACCCGGGAGTGGGATAGAATGCTATCTGACTACACTTGTTTCCATTTTCTCTGTCTGGAGAGAAAACACTATGACTCAATAAACTGACTCCCAATTTTATAACCAACTAGAGGCAGTTGAAAGAGACTTTCCTAGAAAGGTTCTTTGCACCATCCAGGAGGGTACAGTTGAGAGATGAGATCAGCAACTTTCGGCAGTTTCCTACCGAAGCTCTTCATGAGACTTGTGAGAGATTTAACAAGAAGCTAATGTAGTGTCTGAATCATAATATGACTGATATTCATTTGATGGAGACTCTATAGGGCCTTGAACTCTATTACAAAGCCAGTCATAAATAATACTGCAGGAGGATCCTTTGTGGATCTCACTTTTCCAGAGGTCTGGGAGATGTTTGACCAGATTACCAAACAAAGTGAAGCTTAGCATACCAAGGATTCTGGGGTAGCAAGCCCTACTATGTCTGGTGGTATGACTGTAGAGAAATGAAAGAAAGAGGAGGAATATGACCAGGACATGGCAGACTTAAAAACACAAATGGATTTATTGACCAAGCATTTATTATCTGGAAAGACTGAAAAAGTGAAAGTTGTAGGATCCCAAGGCAAAGCTGACTCTGATTCAGAAGAAGAGGCAAACTATCTAAACAATCAGGGGGTTTCCCGAGGCAATAGCTAAGAAAATTGAGGTCGAAACTATTACGACAAGTCTAGTTATAAGGATAGATATCAAGAGAGTTGGAAGAATAATAATGACAAGAGTGGACTGTATGTACCTCTTAGAAGTCATGATAATGCTGCCACTAGTTCAGGCAAAATATCTATAGATGACATAATAGAGAAACTATTGAAGGAAGTTGAGGCAATAAATACTGGGGTGACGACGATGAAGAGTGGCTTATCTTCTATGAGTCAATTAGTAAATTCACACTCAACTAGTATCAAACAACTAGAGTAGCAGATAAGCCAATTATCCACAATATTCAACCAAAGAAAGAGTGGGACTTTGCCAAGTGATACAGTTTAGAACACTTGAAATAATAGATCTTTCATGGAAATTACCACACAGAGTGGTAAGGTATTACCAGGCCTTTCAGTAGGCAAAGCTATTATTAAATAAGTGATAAAAAAAAGATGTCGAGCTTGAAGAAAGTAATCCTGTAGAGTTTGAGAATCAGGATGACCTTGATGTTCCTTCTAATCATCAGCTAGTTGATGGATTAGAAAAAGGAAAAGACAAGGAAAAAGAAGCAGTGGTGACTTCTCTGCCAAAAGCACCACCTTCATTTCCTTATAAATTAAAGAAGAAGGCTGACAACCCAAAGTTTGGTAAATTTATGGCCATTCTTAAGAAGTTGATGATCAATTTGCCATTGGTGGAGGCAGTGAAACAAATTCTCGGGTATGCAAAGTTCATAAAAGACCTTGTCACAAAGAAGCGGAAAGTAGCTCTGAGATGGTGAACAATCTCCATCATTATGGTGCAATCTCCATACGGTCTTTGGCGTAGAAAAAGGCAGACTTGGGAGCATTTACCATCCCATGCACTATTAGGTCTATTGATTTTTCAAAAGCTCTGTATGATTAGGAGCTATTATAAACTTGATGCCGCTTGTTGTGTATAAGAAATTGGGTTTGGGGGATCTTATTCCCACAAACATGAGGCTAGTTATGGCAGACAAGTCTATAAAGCATCCTATAGGGATTCTACATGATGTACTTATAAAGGTTGTTGATTTTATATTTCCTGCCGACTTTATCATTCTTGATTGTGAAGTGGACTTTGAACTACCATAATTTTGGGCAGGTCGTTCTTAACAACTAGGAGAGTGCTAGTTGACCTGGAGTTAAATCATCTAAAATTTAGGCTCAATGGGAAACAAGTTAGTTTTGAAGTGTGTAAATCCAAGAAACAACAAAAGAAGATGAGTGTCTTCTCGATTGTTGATGTATTCAACAAATATGATCAAGATATACCAGTTAAAGATAGGTCTACTATGAAGACCATGGCTGGTGTGGTTGAACTTGAAAGCAAAGGTGTTAGTGTTTCCAATATGGCTGGACTAGGAATAAAGCATATTTTGGATTCAACAAGTGAACTAAAGAGGTATCAACAAGGTATCTTGACAAATTTTGAGTAGTCAAGATGATCGAGTCGTGCCGCGACATTAAATCAGACACTACTTGGGAGGTAACCCAAGGTGTTTTGTTGTTTGTATTCATCTTACGTGGTTGACATTAGATCTTCATACCTACGTTTCCACATGTATGTTTCTAAATCTCTTGTTTTGGGTTGATGCATTGGGAAAGTGCATGATTTTAAATTAAAAGGGCTACTTGTGGGTGTTGATGTCCTCTTAGGATGTTTGTTGCCATGTCTCTTTTTCCCAAAGTCTTGTTCCTAGTAGAGCCGACATGTTTAGGCATATTGTGCCTTGTTCCATGATGTTTTGTGATTAACTGGGAGAAAAATAAGTATCTAGGGCAGTTGACATATTTTTGTTAATTTTTGGGACAAATGACAAATACCTCTCCAATTATCTATTTTGTAACTATATGATATGCATCTATATGCAACTATTATGAATCTTTTTATGGAATTAGTATTAGGGACATAATGACCATTGCTAATAATTGCATAACCCAGTTAGGTAGTAGCTTTTGATATACCTTTGTGCCAAGTGTGTGTGAGATATTACCAAGTTTCCTTGTGTGTTAAATCTAGAACTTGCCTGGTTAGTCTTACTTAGGTTGTAGGATAGTGGTTAGAAAAGGATCATAGGCCATTTTTTATTTTAGTCCACTTTTAGCCTAAATGGCCTTCCATGTGTGAATGATATCCCTTGATCTTGATTTTGAATTTGTATACCTATTTTTTGTGTAGACCTATCACCTTCCCATTTGTATCACAATGAACCTATTTTGGCCCTGGTCCTCCTTGGACATTATACACTTCGACTTAGGCAAATAACCTAAGTTGAGGGTGGCTATCATAGGGGTGTGTGATATAAAGTGAGTATGAAGAAAGGTAAAATAAGAGAAAAAATTGCAAGGATGGGTGTGGTAGAAAAATAATAAGAAAAGCAATGTTGTGAAAAAAAGGAAATGAAAGACTAAAAGACCGTACCCAGCCTAAAGTTGCGTTAATAAAGAAAGGGAGAAATAAGTTAAAGGTTAATAAGTGAGACTCAAATAGTTAGTGTAGTGCTAAGGAGGCCTAGTCACTTTAAATATCTTTACATATCATACCAACTTCAAGCCTGCATTAAAAGCTGAAGAAAAGTTCTATAGTGATCCTAACTTAACTGTCTGAAAGTTTAGGTGATGAAAATAAGGGCAAGATTATGGTATTTGACATACATTGATTGGAATTTGTTTCTGAGAGTGAGTTCCTCTTAACTGTCCCTGCATTGACATCCTTGATTTTATATATAAGTGAGGAGGGACTTCTTCATTATAAGGGCACATGGGTTGTATTGTTGGATGCTTACTTGTTTAGGTAGTGTAACTTGTACATATGTGTGGTTGTTTGTTGCTAATGTGATGCCATAGCTTGATTTCTTTGTATCACATTGTTGACTTTCATTAATATACACAGTTGGGTTTAAAGTGATTGAACTTGGAGAGGGTAATGTGTTTTGAACTAAAATTGATGATTGGTTATCATAGGTATCTGATGTTTCTCTTGGTTAAGCATCGTAGTATGGTATTATGATGTTGCTTGAGGACAAGCAATTGTATTAAGTTGAGGGTGTTGATGTTCTGGCTTCTGATGGAACATTGTGCATCTTTTTCTTGAGAAAATTGCATGTTTTCAAGCAACCAAGGTTGCATTTAATGCTGGATTTTAGTGTTTCAGGGTAAGGAGCTTGCTGAAGAACAAGACTCAGGAAAATAGCAGAAAAACACCATTGGGGGTCAAAATGGTGGACCACCATGTGGTCGACCACCAAACTGACCAACAAACCTAAAACACAATTCAGGATTTTAGAACACTCAGCGAAGGTTAATATGGTGGACCACTAATGTTGTAGTGGACCATTAATTTGACCACCAGATTCAAGATTTTAGAAGACCCACTGGTGGTCAAAATGGTAGACCGCCAGTTTTATGGTGGACCACCAAACTGATCACCAAACTAAAACAAAATTCTGGATTTCAGAACACTCAGCGATTGTCAAAATAGTGGACCACCAATTTTGCGGTGGACCACCAATTTGACCACCAGATTTAGGATTTCAGAAGACCCACTGGTGGTCAAAATGGTGGACCACCAAGTTTGTGGTGGATCACCAACCTGACCACCAAACCTAAATAGAATATAGGATTTAAGAACATTAAGCGAAGGTCAAAATGGTGGACCACCAGTTAAGCGGTGGACCACCAATTTGACCAACAATTTGGATGTTTTTTTTCTGTATTCAAATTTAAATTCTTTTTACCTAGGAACATATAAATACCCAGTTTTAGGTTTTATTAGGTATCTTTTATCTCCCATTTTTATTGGGGTTTTCCATACTGAAAATACATTGTTACATAGTTTTTCTCTAAGATTCATTAGAGATTTGTGGATCTAGATTCCTTTATCATATTTTCTATTGAAGATTGAAGAACAACAATTATCACTTTTGTAAGTAATCTTTGAATTAATTTATGAATAACATAATGGTTTTTTCACTTTCTTGGGTGGAAATGTGTGGCTAAGCTCCCATAACTAGGGTTATGGGAGCCTTGATGTACATAGCTGATTGGGGGTTGTGAGTCTAGTAGATTCCCATGATTAATTGATATTGCATAAACCCTTCTTCACTTTAATGACTTTTCTCGGTTGCAAACTTGAAAAGTCAGCCCAAGAATAACACTTGTTCGAATAGAAAAGTGTTTGTTGGGAAATGAAAGGGTTAAATAAATCTAAAGGCCTTAACCTTTAGATAGAGGGTAGATGCCTTAACTGGGTCAACCCATGTAAGAATATAGTTAAATAAATAATATGTTCCTTAAGTTTGGAAGAATTAAGGGATAAGCTACTCATTTAGGTTGAGAAAATAATGGGTAAACCATAGAATTCAATTAATCTTGCAATTAGAACTGTTCATTGGGAATTCAAAATAGTTCACAACCCTAGTTGCTTAAGCATCTTCGTAACCATAACTCTAGTTTGACCTCTCTTTTTGAATTACTATTAGCAATATAACCTATTGTTGGATTACTTTCTATGATAAACATTTAAATTTAATTGATAAATCAAAATCCCCCTCTATTCTGGAAACTTCGATCAACAGTCTAGTAACAACCACAATACTTAGTGGACTAAATATTCCCTGTGGGATTCGACACCCAACCCAGTTGGGTTCTAAATTTGACAGCAACCGCTTGGACTAGCTAATGAGAGTTGTAATTTAGGCATATCAACAACCAGCATAGACATATCTTAATACTTTTCAGCTTCATCAGAATCACTAGAGGAATCTTCCCAGACTGACAAAGCTTGTTGCACTGGATAATCAACTGCAACTTTTCTTCTTGATTTCTCAAACACCTGATTAATCTTCTTTAATTTATTAGCTCCAAACTTTAAATATTATTAATTTTCTAATTTGTACAGTGGATAATCCTTGATGAAATGCTCAGGACTTCTACATTTATGAGAAACTTCAATAGTATCTTCCTTTTTGCTGTTGCTTTACTTCTTTGGAATTCGGCTACTTTTTTGCATTGCTCTCACAATTTTTTTGTCCAGGTATGTAACATCCATGTCTTTCTCGCTTGATGCAGACTTTGATGCCTTCAATTCCAGAGACTTTTCCCTTTTACTTCCTTCGTATCTTCCCCTTGCTACGTCTTGAGTTCATGTGTCTATAGATTACCAATAACTTCATCCATAGTGAGAGTCTTCAGGTTTCTTACCTCAGTAATAGAATCCACTTTACTTTCCAAGGACTTAGGAAGAACTCATAGATAGTGTAGCTTAGTTGTGATTGAAGTAAATCTAGTATGCATTTCTTGTATTATTTCTTCTTCCTTCATGGAAAAAATTTCATACTAAGTCGTCAGCATGTAAACTTTTGAATCCTTCACATTAGTTGTTCCTTCATGACCAGTCTTCAGGCAGTCCTAGATGTCCTTAGCATTTCCACAAGTGGAAATCATGTTATACTCATCCGATCTTATTCCACACAGAAGTAATTTCTAAGCCTTATAATTCTTTTCAACTTTCTCGCAATTTTTATCATTGAATTCTCTCCTGGTTTTGACAACCATTCTTTTTATGTCTTATTATTTGACCTCTTTAATCGGCACATGAGGACAATTAAGCATTACATCCATCAGCTCATTGTTAGACATAATAAACTTATACATCCTAATTTTCCACCACCCATAGTACTACCTATTAAAGAGAGGTGGTCAGTGGTAGATTTACCTTGTTCCAGATTAGGTGGAGCAACTATGATAAATAAATCACTCTAGGTGTGAAAATTTTAGAGTATCCTTGATCAGATAGCAATCGTTGAAACGTGGACGTGCACCACTATTCTAGGGACCTAGTCCCTAAGACTACAATAAAGGCAATAATACAATAAAGAACTAAAACTAGCAGAAATTAAAAAAACACAGTGATTTACGTGGAGACCTCCTTGCTCAAGGGTGGAAAAACAATGGATTTCCCTCACAAGCACTCAACCTTTACTATAATCAAAACTCATTGATTACAGACTCCAAGAACTTAACTCTAAGTTCCACTGGTTGCATTACCTCTACTACAACAATCTCTACCTACTTCAATAGTATCATAATTGACTAACTCTAATCAATTGGACCTTACGTAACTCTACCTAAACACTCTACTACAAAAAGAAAGACATTACTCTTATAAGATGAATAATTCAATTACAAATCAATACTGACTCAAGAATATTTGAACATGAAGCACATACTGATTTGGAACTTGAGTAATGGAGTTTTTGCCGTTTCCTTACTTCACCAATTTTTCAAAAACTAATTGAATGAGAGAATCCTTTTCTATTTATAGTAGTGAACAACTAAGGGTTGAATTTTTATTGGACCAAGTTTCGCAACAGGTACACTGCATTCCTACACAGTTAGTTGCACTAGAGGACAAAACTATGTAGAGATATGACAACTGCACCACTTTACGATTAGTTAGGGACGTGGTAGTTATAGTTGAACATCACCAAAACATGAGAAATCAAATTAGAATAGAATTGTTAGCTCTTAAATATATCTTTTAGGTCAGGGGGACCCTTCGTCTGGGTCCCAAAGTCTTCTAAACTTTTTTGGGGCTATTGAGTAGAATTTGGTGAAAATGAAACTTAGTGTGGAACCCACATTTAATCAAAATAATTACAAATAAAATTTTAAATAATTTTGTTGTGTTTTAAATGTCAAATTGGTTATGATAGAATATATTGTTTTGTGTGCATAGGGTTTGAACAAATCTCACACACCCGATCGAAGTCTATTGGGACTTAGGAAAATTGCTTGTTTCACAACATCTATTGCAACTACATTTTGTTATTTGAATTTATGAAGTACAAGTTTTATTTTCAAATGGTTTAGTTCTTGACCTTCACAATCGTGAGGCTCGCCTTTGGTATTTATGATGCTGGTCAGCCCCAACCCGGTAAACTACCTTCTTTACAATTATGACTTTTTACCCACATTTGCATTGGTCTGATTCCTCCGCCTTTATGTTCGTGACCCATCTTCCGTGTTCACAAAGTGTATTATTCATGGTCATTTCATTTGTATTCCTTGGACCCCACATTTAGAAAGAAATATCCCTTCTAGTATAAAACCTCCCCGTCTTGCTTCTTTACTATTTTCTTGCAATTTTCTACCATTTTTAGCCCTAGGATCTCAAGGAATCATGGGAAATATAAATTGGTGTTGGTTATGGATAGGGTATGTTGAAATGACCGATATTCATTAATTTCTTTATAATTTCTCACCTTAATTCTTCTTTTTAATTCTTGTTTCCCTATAATTTTTGTCCTCTCTCAAGGCTAAGTAGAGACCTATTTTGTATTCTATTTATTCTCAATATTTAAGCATGCATTTAATTTCCTTCGAGGGACCTCATGATGGATTCAACTTTGGGATTCCATTAGCGGGCTCCATGGATCCATTTTTGACCCAATTTTGGGCCCATAGTTTTATATTATAGTATGGGTTATTTTACTCCTACTAATATGTAGATTATTATTTTTATGGCATGGACATATTTTGGGATCATAGTACAAAAATGAACGGTTCATGAGTGATTCTAAAGTTACGGTTCAACAATAAGGTAGGCTTTGTTCTACTTTTTTCTAAAAGATCATGTATTGTCTAATTTGAACATTTGGCAGGCATGACAATAGGATTATGACAAGTATAGCAAGACTTAAGCTATTTTGGAAAACTGGGATCGAAATGTGACCTAAACTTTAGTATAGAATACTCGTTATGGTCATAGAATTCTATTATCCATGGTAATAGACATGTTGGGCATAGATTGATGTTAATAATCCTTTAGTTAAGACATACAATTTTACTTGGTAATTTAGACCATAGTTTCCCAAATTATAGCACTATTAGCATACTAGTAATGTATTGTTGGGCCCAAGGTTTTTGTTACAATGCTAGTTGAACTCCAGATAAGTATTTTTATTCTTAAAAAGGTCATGATTCTAGTTTATAGATGTTTAGGTACTTATGGTAGTATTGTTTGGATACTGGTGATAGCATGCATAATTTAAGCGCATTTATTCTATCTTAGTAGTACGATCCCAACCAAAATCTTGATTTGACTACTATTTTCTAAAATGGGGTTTATTTTCAGTTTTCTTTTTTTATAAAAAAATTCTTTTAAAATGGGAATCGTACCACCTTATTTAATGAATTATGAGATTTTGGAGCTAATTATGCTATTTTTGAAATTTGACCGAGGTTGATCTTGATCCATTATGATCCAGTCTTTTACCACAACTATTTACTTTCGTCGAGTAGGACTTTGACCTTTTGTACACTATTATGTTGATTAGTCTTGAACTAGATCTCGGGTAACAGATTTATAGATTTATACTCTTTTATTCTTAGGTAGTTTCGATAACCTATTATACTTATATTCTCTCTGTTATTTATTGAATTAGATTGATTATGATTGTTGCTGGAAGTCCTAGTTCAGGACTAGGCAGTGTATATGGATATCTCAAGTCCCTTATGGGTTCTTTCATCCATAAGACATAATGTTGGAGAAGTATAGTTGTCGTAGGTCTTACCTTTCTGAGATTCTTATTTGGAAGAGGTGTATACACTTTGCACTTTATGTCACTTTATTGGCTGATGGTACTATATTACATTTGCATTCATTCATTCATATACACCACCTATCATCGTATAATTATTTGGCACTTATATATATCAGTCTTGGGAGGGGGGGGGTTGTCTATGTATAAGTTATGGATGTTGTATGTTGAGTGATTGCTTGAACTTTTGGGGCTTATGGGGGAAAGGTTAGGTTATTTTTTTCCTGGACTAGTGTAATACCCCATACTTTTCCTAGCTTAAATCTGTCTTTAGAATATTAAGGGATATCTTCCAAAATGAATATCTTTTATTTCATGTGGAATTTTCCAGATCTAGGCCTTCCATTATCTGAGAAATTGAATAATCTTTCCATCGATACCAAATTTGCCTAAATCCGACTCGCGGTTGAAAAGTTATGGAATTTTTAAGTTGACAATGTGCCACCTGGGCACTCAGCACATCGCGGAGAAGGCAAAAATGCCAATCGTCAATTCCAGTGGACCTCCGTGATATTGGAACATTGTAGAGTGGTCCATTTACCCAATTGTCAAAATCCAGTAGCCTAACACAATCTTACCGCATCGCGTTGGTGGCCAAAATGGCATTCCAAAGGGACACCACAATGGTGGCGCATTGCGGAGTCGGCCCAGTTCCCAATTGTCCTATTTCCAGTGAGCTACCATGATAGTGGTGCTTCGTGGTGGCCTTCTATTTTGGAAAAATATTGCATTTTTTATTTCCGACTTAATGTTTAATAGGGGTATTTTGGTCAATTCCCAAGGCCCCAATTCGTCCAAAACAAGGAATTAAACATATTCAAGGCACTTTATGCTCATTATTCATCATTCTCTTTAAAAGAAAACCCCGAGAAATCAAGAGCTTCTTCTCCAAGAAATCAAAATCCTCTATTAATTCTCTAAGAAATCTCTAAATTGAGGATTCCCAAGATAAGATAATCAATAACTCATCATCAAGAACTCAAATAGGAATCAATAATTCAAGTTTCTCCATCTAATCATCTACCAAGGTATGTGGGGGTTATGAACAAGGATACTCTTCCATTCTTGTGCCCAAAATCAAGTTTTAATTACAAATTCATATGATTTTGAATGAGTATACATGACATTTGAAATAGGGTTCATGCCCATTATTGCTAGTTGCAAGATTATGTGTTTTCGAGAGATTTTGAAGATGAATTGCATGTCTATTTTCATAGTTTCATTCCTGTTGTAGAAATTTCTAGATTTTGAGATGAATTATCATTGTTTTCTTTACTAAGCATAAATATTATGATGTTTTGACATGAGATTGATGCATTAGTTATTACCTAAGATTGAATATTATTATTTTAAGAAAGATGATGCTTTAAGCATCCTATTATCAGATTATTTTCAAATTTTTAGTAAAGCTTTGATCTTTCGATCATCAGATTAGCTATGGAATCCACGTTTTAGATTATTATAGATTACATAATTTAGATCAGCTTTATTTACAGATTTTATCAGATAAATGCATAATTAGTTTTAGATAAACCCTTATGTTAGGTTTAAAGTGGATTTCCAACATAATGAGCATAGCAAATAAAAAGGGAGTAGTATTTAGCACCGAGTGTGAAGTATGGGTTTAGCGCATCCTACTTCCACAGAACTATGTAGCCAACATAGGTACAGATTATGAGATTATTCCCATTTTTATATGGATGACAGTTATAGATGTGATCACTTAGCTCATGTTATACTCCCTGGAAAGAGTATGATACCTCTCCCCAATGTGTCGTTTCTTTCTTAGGAGGACGAGACTTTAGACTCCATGTTACTCACATGGTTTATGTCGGTTAGAAGAACCTCCCTACAACTTAATAGTAAAGATTTTCAGAATAGTTTCTAAAAGTATTTTTCTAATTTTAAAGCCTAGCAAAAAAATTAACAAAAAAGCTTTTAAGAAAACTAAGTGTAAAGGCTTACAATTATATTCAGATTATGCTTTATAGAAAGATAAGTGTTACAGATTCAGCTTTCGAATTTCAGACATAGAAGTGAGTCATTTCTATACTTACACAGTATGATTTAAAGAGAGAATGCAATTATAACTTTTAGAACTAAAAGTTACGACTCACTAGATTTATAAAGTATGATTTGCTATTCATGATTTCAGATTTTTGTATTTCAGATATTCCAGCTTATGTGAGTCATTTTCATTTAGCATGCATTGTTTTATAAACTATGATGATGATATGATGTTTTACTTATGCATTTCACCCCCATATACTAAGTACACCCTCAAAGTACTGATCTACATATAAGTCTATGTGTGAATTGTCTCATATTGTAGGTTTAGGTGCTCAGTATTACCAGTGTGAGTAGTTCGAGCATCTCCATTTACATCCTATAGTTGGTAAGTCCGCATAGTTTGGGGACTTATTCATTCAGATTCTGCAGCTTATCAGTTTATATAATTTAGTATTCTTTTCAGATAGTTCGAGTTAGTTGGGGGTTTGTCCTAATGACTCTCTAGTTATTAGTAGTAGAGGCTTGTTAGACTACTAATTTTGATTCAGCTTATTCAGTATTGATATTCCAGACATTATTTTAGATATTATATTCAGACAATTTTCCCCATTTAGAATGGCGCTTATGTCTATATTTCCTTTATTATGAGATTCAGATTTAATAACAGGCAGACAGGGTTAGATGAAGGCTACACGTAGTCTTGAACAATGAGTGACATCTTGGGATCAGATTTTGAGGGGTTACAACTAGTCGTTTACTTTATAATTAGTTATTATGGTTAGTTCATGGCAGGGTGATTCTAGACTAGTACCCGATATTGTCTCTACGCTTCTAATTTCCCCTTTTCTACCACGATAAGATGCATTGTTAATAAGTTACATCATGATTAGTCACACTTTGGTTAGAGGCTTTGAGCATGTTAGTATTAGCTCCCTTACTCAGCTATGATTCACGAGATGTTAGGTTGTCTCCTTCAGGTTATTACCTTTGTGTTTAGTTTTATATATGCAAATGTGTATATGGGGTATTACCGTATATTTGTCTCTTTCTATATTTATTCATATTAGACATGGATACCTTGGACTTTATTACAAATATATATCATTTTTTCATTCTTCATTGGTATATTGGCTAATGATATATGGTATTGCACTTTGGGTATTGACTACTATTATAATATTATAGTTTATCCTTATTGCTCCATTAGTATTATTATGTTTAGTTTCTTGGATAGTTGTTCGTAGCTTATATTTTTACCTTACATTTTATTTATGCTTACATTTTCTTTGGATCTCATTCATTTGATGCACTATTGAGTACCACATGTTCAGTACTCATACTATACTTCTGTAACCTGCAAATCATAGTATGAGTTCTCACCGTTAAAGTGTGTATCAAGCGAAGCAACCATTGATTAGAGATTTGTGGTGACATCCTAATATTTAGAATATTCTTTCTCTCCTCCTTATTGTTAGAAGGATCTCTATTTTGTATTCAAAGACATCTTTGTCTACATATTTACTTTGTATTCTACTTGTACCTCTGTTGTATTACAAGCTCTTGAATTGGCTCTACAAGGTTTTGAGATTCCATCTTTATATTAGTCTCTTTATTTTAGACTCCTTTCCACTGCTTTCTTTATTTTTCTTGGTAGTTCATTACTAGAAGTTCTAGACTACAGGTTGGCTTACCTACTGGTGGGTTGTAATAGGTACCATCATAATCTGAAAAATTGGGTTGTGACAAATTCGTATAAAAGCCTAGGTTTACTAGTGTTGTTAGTGAAACAACTAAGTGCCTAGTTGAGTCTCGTAGATCGGTGTAGAGACATTTGTATCCTATCTTTGGGATACTATAGGGCATTCTTAGGATATTCTATTCTTGGTTCTATGTTGTGTGTCCGTACTTTTATAAACCTCTACGTACTTCTCTTGACTCCATTCCTTCCTAGATGGATAACATAAAGTTATTGATAGATACGGATGGGACTTCCATGCATGTTACCAGAGTTGCAGCTCAAAATCAGACTAGAGAGTTAGAAATTTATATCGAGGATGTTAAGCATCAGCCAGATGGTTTAGCGCTAGCCCAAGCTCCAGCAGAGTGTATGACCATCTTAATATTTTCAGGATTCAGTGTTAGGGGTCTGCTAGTGTTGGTACCTTGTACATTGACTATTTCTAAGGCTAGAATTTTGTTTGTTGGTGTTCAGCAGGGATCTTTATCAGCTTTAGAGTGTAATATTGGGTTTCATGAGTGGTCCAGACATACTCCTATGTTATTTCCTATAAAGCTTGAGAAGGTGCATAGATTTATCAGTCCATTGATCCTACCACTCTTCTTGGAGATAGAGCATTTGATAACAGCTGGGTCTCCCTTATCTCATATTATTTATCATGCGAGGGCTATAGAGAGGGAATGTGTTGATACATATGTAGGTGGTAGTACGATGCCATGCCAACAGTTCAGTGTTAGTGGCATTTCATATGGAGGTAGAGATCCTCCCAGCAGAAGTCAACATCACTTGCAACCTATCAAGTGCATAATAGTACCTTAGGTTGGAGGTGATTCTCAAATAGATCATGGTGGTCACAGTGGATAGAGTCCTAGTTAGATATCATGGAGAATTCGATCTAGGTATTTAGGCCGTGGATGTCATTTTGGGTTAGTAAATGAAGTGCAATAAAAAGTTCAAGGGGCATGTTTTGACCATGGTGAGATTGTCCATTAGTCTAGAGGGTACCCCAAGCACGAGTTGGTCAACCAGTAGGGTTCAACTCATGTTTCTCCCTTGGTTAGAGATTTAGGGTTTTTAACAACTGCAGAGAGATTGACCATTGGTTTAGGGAGTGTCTCTGACATAGGATAATCCAGCAGTCAGTGCAGCCAGATCATTCTCTTAGGGAGGTGGAACCTATGATCAGACACAGTGCACTTAGTAGTTCAGTTGATCATTCAAACGCTCAGTCCAAGCTAGGACATGTTTAGACTCATACTTATTTGAGTAAGTCCAGGAATATGATTCTCATGACCCAAAAACCAAGGCCATGACAACACCTTTTGTGGCAATTCTTGAAAAGTAAGCCTATCACCTAAACTAATGTAAAAGGGAAATCAATACTAAATACCTAAGGCAAGGCTTCTATAGCGAAACCAAACCACACAAACATAATAATAGCAGAAATACAATCAAAGATTCCAAAATCAAATCCCAAAACTGGAGTCACAGTGTAATAAATACTAAATGCATCTCTAATGTTAAAGATACATTAGTAGTTCAAAAAGGATCAAAATGTATCTCAGAATACTAAATAAGACATGAAAATAGATAGAAAGAGGTAGTAGGCCAACTCCTGAAGCATAGTACGTTTGCTACCTCAAATATACTTAAAATGATTCGTAAGTCAGCTATTTGTTCGATGTACTCATACCTAGATCTGTACCAAAAGGGCATAGTAGGGATGAGCATGGTCCACTTGTACTTAGGAAGTATCATAGTCCGACTGAATAAAGTAGAAAATAAATCATTTATACACAAAATATGGGCACGCCACCTGAAATCAAAAAATGCCCCAAACAATAGCCCACACTATTTCCTCAAATATTTCTACTATGTTCAAATATAACAGATACTAATACAAGAATATAGCACAGATATACACATATACCAGGTATAAGTTGGGAAAGGAATATAAATAGACAAATATCATATTAGAAATAGAAACACGACACAATAAGCACAATATATATGGAATGCAATGAAGAAGAAGATGACGATGCATGAGGTTTCATAGGACCCATAGGGGTTTCATAAATCCATATACAACCAATATCCAATACCACTATTCATAACTCATCTCCGACACATACATTGGTAGAGGGTTTTTAAAGATGTCACATTTTCTGTCAGAAAAAGCTAATGTTTCATGAATGAATATGATATAAGGATGTAATGATCACAACCAACGAAAATGAGAATATCCAATATCAAACCAAAATGCCAACCATGTGAGCCAAGAATCCACTCAAATCAACAAACCATCCATGATCCAATAAATTCCATAAAACCATCAAGTGAAACATGCAAGAAAATGTCATTGATACCACATAAATTGAAAAATCTAGGCTTTTCCCATAGAAAAGAGTTCAATCAAACATACATATATCAATACTAGGCCAACAACATCATACAAGATCCCATACGGTCACACATAGCAAATAATGTCTCAAAACCACAAAATATCATCCACATAGGCCCTACACGGAACATAAATAACATAAACACATTTTTCATGATCCAACCCCATACTCATAACATAATTTTACATTATTATTAATTACCCAATCCATTCCAAAGAAAATTAAGCCATAACCTACCTCTGGCAAAATTGGAACAAATAAGCCTTTATTACTGAGTTATCCCTTATGCATGCACCTGGAATCAGCTAAAACACATAAATATAGAATCTATGAATCAATAGAAAGCCAATGATACCCATACTGCCTACTTTCAAATTGGGGTCAAAACGGGCCCTCAAAGTGGGTTTTCGAAATAGAAGGGTAAAACAAGAATTTTAGTCAAAAACATATTTTCCAAGATTAAAGAAATTTGAAGGAGAAATCCCAAGTAAAAACGGGTTAAAATTTTGGTCTGAAATAAAGAAATGCTATCTTGAGTTTTCCAGGACAAAATCCCCAAATTCCACTTTTAAATCTGTGTTTACACAAGATTTAAATGATTGAATCTAAGAAAAGCAGTTAAAATAGGTGTTTGTAGCTTACCCAAGCTTGAAAATAGAATAAATCTCCTAAAAACCCTAAAACTCCAAGCTCCAATTCTATAGATTGGTGAAGAAAATGAGAAAATACTTATATACCTGTCCATGTGTGCTAGTCTTCTAAAGTGGCCTACCGCTAAAGTGGATAGGGAACCACTAAAGCAGCCTTGTCCAATTAGAGTATGCCTTTAAAGGGGCCAAGTGGCGCTTTAGCGCCTGCCACTAATGCGGCCAAAGTGGCACACTAGCAGCTTCACTAGTTGAGTGGTGCACTAGCAAATTCCAAGTCTCTTTGGACCCCTCGGGATTCATCCAAAATTCCAAAAATGTAAATGAATTATGCTACCCTATCAAATTTGATGCTCCAGACTCAATGGCGATTTCAGAATTTCAAAAAAATGTTGTTTTCACGAAATTGACCTTCGAGACCTAGTTTCACAATTTTTTGAATGGAGGGTCAAAATAAGATATAAAGGTCACAAAACCACACCAACTACGTTGTCAACCTAAAAATATAAGGTCACAAAACCACACCAACTACGTTGTCAACCTAAAATTAATGTTCTAGATATGCTGGCATGGTTTGTTTTGCCATCTGATGCACAAATCAAAAGATGTTGACTGAAGTTAATAAGCTTTAAGACCATCAAAAACTATAATCTCACACAAATCATACCGAAATGCATTAGAAACCATACCAATCATCCTCACACCCCAGAAATGCCACAATGTACCCACGGGGTGGGGGTGGGGGATGATCAAATCACATAGAAATAAATATTTCACATAAATAACAAAAAATCAGGTTATTATGTCATCCACCATGAAGAATCTAGTTCGTCCTCAAACTAAAGGCTCTAGAAATACCTGAATCAACAAAAAGTTGGGGATAACTACTGAGTATATCTGACTAGACCTCCCAAGTAGACTTATCTACAGGTTGAAGCCTCCACTGGAATATCTCAAGATCACAACCATCTAACATCCCTAGCTATAATGGATATAGGATCCTAAACAATAGATAATTACTCATCTACTCAATCCGAATCCTAACGAATAACATTAAACTCATCTGGAAATGTAATGTCGAAGCATAGAAACACGAAAAACTAGATGAACAGTTGATAAATCTAGAGGTAATGCTAACTAATAAGCCACATCCCCAATAATCCAAAGGATTTTATAAGGTCCAATATACCTGGGGCTAAGATTTCCCTTATTTCCAAACATCATCACGCCCTTTAGTACATTCTAGTATTGAGATGGCTCCTTTTGAGGATTTATATGGTAGGGATTATCGCTCTCCAATTGGTTTGGTTTGAGGTTTCAGATATTAGATCTCGAGATATGGACTTGCTTCATGAGTCTTTAGATAGAGTTCGAGTTATTCAAGATAGACTTTGAGCAGCTTAAAGTACACAAAAATGTTATGCTTATCGTGTACTTCATGCGCTGAGATTTAGTACAAGAATAGTAGCTATTATTATATACAAATTATGCCAAAGCTAGTTATAGCTCTAATTAAATTCCAAAGTCCATAACATAAGCATGTAGTATATCCTCCAAAACCTAAATAGTCCACTCCAAGTAACCATGGGTTTGGGGGTGAAACATTGTACTAAAATAAATCAAAGTACCCAACTCCTCCTGAAAAGTCTTCCAAAAGTGAGATAAAAATACTAAACTCGATCTTATATGATAGAAACTGACACACCATGAAGATGAACTACTTTACAAATATAGATATGGGCCTACCTTTCCATACTGAAGACACCTGAACTAGATCGAAATGAGAAAATTTGGTTAATCAATCCACGATGACCCAAACTCTATCAAAACCACAAGAAGTACAGGGCAACCCAGTCACAAAGTCCTTAGTGATCCGTTCCCATTTCCACTCCGAAATGGGTAACCTTTGAAGAAAACCACCACAGCTCAAATACTCGGCCTTCACCTGATGGCAACATAGGCAACGAGCTACAAAATCTACTACATTCTTCCTCAATAATGTTGTTTCAAATTAAAATGCATATTAGTCACTCCAGGATGGATGCAATACCTAAAAAAATGAGCCTTTTCCGAAATAAACTTAATCCAATCACCTACTCTTAGAACACAAACTCTACCACTGATCTTTAAGACACCATTTGGATCAAGCGAGGCTTTCTTAGCCTCACCATTCAACACTTTATCCCCAAGAACTCTTAACCCAACATCATCAAATTGATGAGCCTAAATCTACTCCATCAAGGAAAATCTAGCTTCTATGAATGTCAAAACACACCCAGGTGTCAAAATGTCAATCCTAACTATTTGGTTAGCTAAAGACTGAACCTCTAAGTCCAAAGGTCGTTCCTTTGTCAAAAGATATACCAAGCTACCCATGCTAGTAGACTTTCGGCTTAAGGCATCCGTAACCAAGTTAGCCTTGCCCAAAAATAGAGACTAGTCAAGTCATAATCCTTAAGCAACTCTAGACAAAGATACTGTCTCATATTAAGATATCACTAGGTGAAGAAGTAAGGAAGGCTATGATAATAGAAAAAATATCAAAACAACCTCCATACAAGTAGTGCCTCCACAACTTCAAAGCAAAAATAATTGCGCACAACTCCAAATCATGGGTAGGGTAATTCATAACAAGAGGCTTCAACTAACAAGAAGCATAAGTAATCACCTTACCTTCCTACATCGACACAACACCTAATCAAACATCAGAAGCATTACAAAATACTATAAAACTCACTCTCTCTTTAAGAAAGATCAAAAAAGTAAATAAAGTCAACAAATCCTTAAAATTTTTAAATCTCACCTCACAAGCATTGGACCACTGAAAGTAAATCTCTTCTGAGTCAACTTGGTCAATAGAGCTGTAGTAGATATAAAACCCTCAAGAAAATGCTGATAGTAGCCCACTAGACCAACAAAACTATGAATCTCAATAGGAGATATAGGCCGAGACAAATCACAAATTGCTGCAATCTTTGCCGAATTGACCATAATACTATACTTGGTCACCACATGAACCAAGAAAGAAATGGACTCCAACCAAAACACACACTTGAAAAATTTAGCACACAACTTCTCGGCCCTCAATCTCTAAAGCACAATCTACAAATACTATTTTTGATCAGCCTCACTCTTTGAATAAACACAAATATTATCTATAAATACAATGAAAAAAGTATCGAGATATGGTTGAAATACCCAGTTCATCTACTCCATGAATATGATTAGGGCATTGGTTAACTCGGGGGATAAGACAAGCACTCATAATAATCGTACCAAGTCCAAAAAAGTGTCTTCGGAATATCCAAAGATCTAATCATCAACTGGTGAAATACAAACCTCAAATCAATGTTCAAAAACTCTGAAACACCCTAAAGTTGATTAAACAAATCATCAAAATAAGGAAAAAGATACTTATTCTTAACTGGCACCTTGTTCAACTGTCGATAATCAATATAAATATGGATAGACCCATCATTTTTCTTCACAAACAAGATAGTCACATCCCAAAGTGATACAAAAGGTCAGATAAATCCCTTATCTAATAACTCCTGCAATTGGCATTTTAATTTGTTTTCTCTGGTAGGGCCATCCTATAAGGAAGGATAATGTAACGACTCGATTTGCTGAACCGGAATGCTACATGGTGGTCCTGACCTTGAAGGACCATAAGCTAACCCATGACTGATATTTGTACTAGTATACTATATCAGATAACATAATAATATGGAAACATGCACTAAAAGGCCATAAGGTTTGATAATGAACATAACTGAATATTGTAACATCTGTGTGAGGTAATACAATACCCAAAAAAAAATTGAAGTCTAAAACATGATAGTCTGTATCTAGTCTGTATCTAGTTTGAAAGCCTCTACTGTCTAAAGAATCTGAATAAAAGGTTGATGGGACATGTCCCCAACTAACTTCAACTAATAAGCTAATTAATGACATACTAGAAAATCATTATGTTCTCAAAGGATGAGGACTCACTTCTACTCTGACTACTGAATCTAGAATCTACTACTGATCTAGAACTCGTGTCTCTAAACCTATGGTGTAACTTAAAAAGAAAGCACTATAGCGTGAATGCGTCAGTACATATGTACCGAGTATACATGTGAGGTAGGCTATATGCAATGGTTCACACACATGAATAATGCTAAGTGACTTTCTAACATAAACGTGCAAATGCATGAATAAATACGTAATTGTAACTGACAATATGATTTTGTGATTTCTAAGTCTGTATACAGGTAACGTGACATGCTAGTAACTGATATGACTGATAACATGAAGGACTATATCTGAAAAATACTGATAACATGGGTGACTGAATCTAAGTATAACTGATAACATGGGTGACTGTAGCTGATAGTCCTGAATCTGATGGAACTATCTGAGTTTCATACTGTATCTGAGTTTCATACTGTATCTGAGTTGATTGTATCTGATAAACCTAAAATCTAAAGAACTATCTTAGTTTTATTACTGATACTGATTGACTGTAACTGATAGTCCTGATTCTGTAACATAAAACTTTGGGATCCAACCGATATGCCTTAAAGGTGCTATGATAGCTGAGCTAAGGTCCAATCTATCTCCTGATTAGAAGGGTGTCAATACCACGCCACTGGTAAGGAAAATATGTGAGTAACCCTTAGATAATAGGTAACTCTATCTAGAACGGTGGGAATCCTCACTTAACAGGTTAAGCCACCTCATTTACCCTCATATAGTAGGCTATGATTCCTCAACCTATGCTGGCTACATAGTTCTGGAATGCAAGGATTGCTTCTAGGAAGCACACCATCGTATAACATGTGAGTCCTCATCCTTGGGTTCACAAGGTGCTAATTCCTACTCCTATTTGAATGGACACTAAACATGATTTACTGAGCTGGAGTGAGCATGGATTGAGTTACTAAATTTTCATGGCTAACAGAATACTACTGATATCTGATAACTGACTGAGTCATGAGATCATGGAGATTTTTCCTAAGTCATAAGACTATCTAAAGTCTAAGAGTTCATAGCTTGACTGAGAGTATCATGAAAACATGACATGGATCTAGGAACACAGCTAATATTTCGGGTACAAGTACCCCCAGGACTCGATAGAAGGAAAATGACATGACTTAATATTCTTGAACACATGATAATCACCATAATATGTTTATTGAAGCATTTCAGCAAACGTCTAATAGGCATAAGCTTGTACATTTATGGGGATTTTCATGATATCATGCTAGTTAGGCAAATTTCCTTCATCTAGGCATTTCATCAAACATATGGCAGACATAGGACATGTAAAAGGACATGTAAACATCATGGTATAGCAATTAAAAATCATGGTTCACTTCCAATTTCATCATACAAGGTTTTAGTCATGAGATTTCATAAATCTTTATCTGTACTGATCAACACACATGGAATTTATCATCAAATCATGGAATAGAAATCAATTCCTAATTTATCAATATGAAAGAGAACAAACAGCATGAACACATGAATAAAATCCATAACATGTAGTTGAAAAGGGATTCTTGGACTTCATGGATAATAGGATCCCTTAAATGAACATTATGCATACCTTAGATTGTGATTTCATGAAGATTGATAGAGAAACCTTCTTGAAATTGGACCTTCTATGAAAACCCTAGCTTGAGTTCTTGAGAGTATTTAAGAAAAACATTAATATTTTAGATGAATAAGGGCTAAATCCCATGTTTAGAAGCTTATATAGGTGGGAGGGCAAATTAACCCTTTTAACCCTGAACACGTAATTAAATTTTTAGTAAAATTTTTTGAATTAGGCCATTGGCGCGACGCGGTGTTATCGTGCTGTGTTACTAGAAATTGACAAATGGTAAACTGCACGGTGGAGCGATGTGGAGCTATCGTGTTGCCACCTTGTACATGACTTGGAAGTTTGGTGTGACACTCCAGTATCGCGGAGCAGCACTGGAAATTGACAATTGCCATTTTAGCCATCTCCGTGATGCACTGAAGGCTCAAGTGAAACACTGTCTCACTAAAAATGCTCTAACTCTTCGATCGGGTGTCGGATTTGCGAATTATATATTAATGGAAACCTTATTCAATTTCCTATTTGATAGGTAGTGAAAATTATGAAAATACCATGTGTATAAGAATAAATTCTTATTTCAAAGAAATTTTTAACATCCTTGAGATGATTTTCAAGCTAAGAAAAAGCACGGGTATTACAATATCTCCCCCTTAAGAACATTCATCCTCGAATGAGACTAACTAAGAGGGGAAACAATAAACTGAACATAAATTGAAAATGAGTAACTAGAACATGATCTCATGACGGACGTGACTGACAAGCTAAATATAACATACTGCACATACATATCTGATGCATGCATAACTGATTCATAAATGCATAACTAAAAGTTTTGAAGAACTAAATTTTCTCATAATGAGAATGCATGTCTAATGCATAACTATATAACTAATCTGATACATGAATGCATGACTGAATATGCGGTGGTACTTGATACCAAGCTTATCATGGGAACATGAGCATTAGACTAATTACCAAGTTAGTGATGCACACTAATCATGAAACTGAGTAAGCTTAAGGAGAACTGTTACCTTGAGCTTGATCTGAGTTGGCGGGGAAGAGGTAAGGGTACTTGGTATGCATATCTACTTCTGCTTCCCAAGTAGCTCCCTGGACAGACTGATTTCGCCAAAGAACTTTAAATAAAGGGACTTTTTTGTTCCTCAATCTACGAGTTTGAACGTCTAATATTTCAATTGGAATCTCTTCATAAGAGAGGCTATTCTGAACATCTATGCTCTGAATAGGGACTATGACTGATGGGTCACCTATACACTTCTTGAGAAAAGAGACATGAAAGACTGGATGAACAGAGGCTAGATCTGAAGGCAATTCGAACTCATAAGCTACCTTGCCGAATCGACGAGAATCTTGAAGGGACCGACATATCAGGGACTGAGCTTTCCCTTCTTGCCGAATCTCTTCACTCCCTTCATGGGAGAGATCTTAAGGTAGACATGATCACCAATCTCAAACTTGAGATCCTTTCTACGAACATCTGCATAAGACTTTTATCGGATCTGAGCAGCCCAGAGTCTTTATCTAATTAACTGAACTTTCTCTAAGGCGTTGAATACTAAGTCAGGACCTATGACTGAGGCCTCACTAACTTCAAACCAACCGATCGGAGATCTATATCTCCTACCATAGAGAGCTTCAAATAGAGCCATCTGAATACTGAAGTGATAGCTGTTGTTGAATGAAAACTCAATCAAAGGCAAGTGGTCATCCCAACTTCCCTTGAAATCAATTGCACACGCCCTTAGAATATCTTCTAACGTTTGAATGGTCCTTTCTATTTGACCATCTGTCTGAGGATGAAAGGTTGTACTGAGATGAACTTAGGTACCAAGACCCTTTTGGAATTCTTTCCAAAAATAAGAGGTGAACTGGGTACCTCTGTCTGAGATAATAGTCAACGAAACACTGTGCAATCTGACTAGCTCATTGATGTAAAGCTTAGTGTAATCCTTGGTTGAATAAGAGGTATGAACTGGAAGGAAAAGAGCTGATTTGGTTATTCTATCTACAATGACCCAGACTAAATCATGTTGATGACGAGTTCGAGGTAAACCCAGTACGAAGTCTATGTTCACAACTTCCCACTTCCAAGTAGGAATACTGAACTCCTGCATAGGACCACTAGGCTTCTGATGCTCTATCTTAACTTGCTGACATGTAGAGCACTTAGCCATAAACTCTACAACATCTTTTTTCATCCCACTCCACCAATAGATTTCCCGCAAATCGTGGTACAACTTAGTGGCCCCTGGATGAATAGAGTGCCTCTACAAGAATTCACTGCCTTAAGTCATCTATGTCTGGAACACAAAGACAACCCTGACAATGAAGAACACCATCTCCTCTTTAGGAGAAAACCTCTATTTTCTGATTCTAAACTGACTCTTTTAGCTTGACAAGGCTAGGATCCTTATCTTGATTTTCTTTCACCTCAAAAACTAGAGATGATTCTGAACTACTCTGAACACATACACCAACCTCTGGAGAATGAACAAAGCAAATGCCTAGTCTAGCAAGCTGGTGTACTTCTTGAGCTACTTTCTTCTTACTATCCTCAACATGAGAAGTACTACCCATGGACAGTTAACTGAGAGCATCGTCCACTACATTAGCCTTGCTCTTATGATAGAGGACACCCATGTCATAATCTTTCAAGAGCTCTAACTACCTTCTCTAACAAAGATTGAGATCTTTCTGAAAAAAGATATACTGAAGGCTTTTATGATCTGTGAAGATGTCTGCATGAACTCCATAGAGATAATGCCTCCAAATCTTTAAGTCAAAGACTACTGCTGCTAACTCAAGATCATGAGTAGGATAATTCCTCTCATGTGTTCAAGCTATCTGGAGGTGTAGGCTATGACCTTACCATGCTGCATAAGAACACAACCTAAACCCACTCTAGATGTGTCACAATACACTACGAACCCATCTGAACCATCTAGAAGAGCTAAGAGTGGAGTTAAGGTGAGTTGTGTCTTTAATTCCTAAAAAATCTTCTCTCAAGGATATGACCACTGGAACTTGACTTTCTTCTGAGTTAATCTAGACATAGGGGATGTAATAGAAGAAAATCCCTCAACAAACCATCTGTAATAGCCATCCAGCCCCAAGAAACTCTTGATATCTAATGGAGAGATAGGGCAAGGCCAGTTCCTTACCGCTTCGGTCTTTTAAGAATCTACCTTAATGCCATCACCGAAAATGATAAGACCAAGGAATACTAATGACCTTAGCCAAAATTCGCACTTACTAAATTTGGTGAATAACTGATGACCTCTTAGAGTCTGAAGTGCTATTCTGAGATGGTATGCATGATCTCGCTCAGTTCGGGAATAGACCAGAATATCATCTATAAAGACTATGACGAACATGTCTAAGTACTATTTGAACACGTGGTTCATCAAGTCCATGAAAGCGGCTGGGGCATTGGTAAGACCAAATGACATGACTATAAATTCAAAATAACCATACTGCATACGAAAAGCCATCTTCAGGATGTCATATTCTCTAACTCTGAGCTGATGATAGCCGGATCTGAGATCTATCTTAGAGAAATAACTGGCACCCTAAAGTTGGTCAAATAAGTCATTGATTCTGGGAAGAGGATACTTGTTCTTGACTGTGATTTTATTGAGTTGACGGTAATCTATACACATTCTGAGTGAACTTTTTTTCTTGCACACGAATAAGACTGGAGCGCCCCATGGAGAAACACTGGGTCTGATGAATCCCTTATCTAAGAGATCCTTTAACTGTTCTTTTAGTTCTCTGAGTTCTTCTGGTGCCATTATGTATGGCAGAATAGAGATAGGCTGAGTGTCTGAAAGAAGATCAATACCGAAGTCTATTTCCCTTTTGGGAGGATTTCCTGGAAGATCTTTGAGAAAAGACATCTGAATATTCATTCACTACTGGGACTAATTCGAGACTGGGAGCCTCGGAACTGAAATCCCTAACATGAACTAAATGATAAACACACCCCTTAGATATCATTTTCCTTTCCCAAAGGTAGGAAACAAGTTGACCCCTGAAAGCAGATACGCTACCCTCCCACTCTAGGATGGGTTTATTTGGGAATTGAAACTGAACTATTCTATTTCTGCAGTCAACTATAGAATAGCAGGAATGAAGCCAATCCATGTCGAGAATGACATCAAAATCAGTGATTTCTTTTTTTACTAAGTCTACTGAAGTGACTTTCTAAAATATCATAACTGGGGAGTTCCTGTATACCCGCCGGGCTATGATGGTTTTACCCACTGAGGTAGAGACTGAAAAAGGTTCAACTAGAATTTTGGGACTGACTTCGAAATCAACTACGATATAAGGAGTAATAAAGGATAAAAATGCTCCTGGATCTAGTAAAACATAAACATACACATGAAAGATCTGTAACGTACCAGTAACTACATCAGGAGAACTTTCCTGTTCTTGTCGAGTTTGAAGAGCGTAGAGACAATTTGGGCATCGCCCGCTAGTAGCACTGGAAATGGTACCCTGCTGATTTGGGAGACCGGACTGAGCTTAGGAGCGATTCTATTGACCCTGAGGACCTGGCTGAAGACAGTCTCTAACTCTGTGGCCTGGCTTATCATAACCAAAACAAATGCAACTACCTATTCTACGCACACCCTGATGGTGCTTACCGTAAGTCTGGCAAAGAGGATAGGTACGGGCACTGATAACACTTCCCTGGATCTTAAAGTCTGGCACTCTATCTTTATTACCCTCTTTGAACTTAGGAACTAGAGCACTGGCTATACAGGGAGCTGGAACTAATGACTTAGGACAAAAATAAGAACGGTTTTCTCCTTCTGATTTAGGTTAAGAGAAGTTTAAACTACCTATCTTCTCTCTCGTATTCTACTTTTCCCTCTGCTTAATTTTCTGCTCTTATATCTACTGAGCATGGGTCATAAGTCTAGCTAAGGTAATGTCACTATTCAGCATGGCGGATCTGCACTCATTAACCACATTATCGTTTACCTTGAAGCGAACTTACTTATCTTGGATCTACTGTCTGCAACACCATGAGGGGCATACCTGGCTAATTGAGTAAACTTAAAAGAATACTCTTTCACTGTCATATTGCCCTGCCTGATGTTGATGAACTCTAGAACCTTGGCTTCTCTAAGCTCTTGGGGAAAGAATCTGTATAAGAATGCAGTGACAAACTCCTCCCAATCTATAGGACCTGCATCATCTGATCTTTCAGACTTCTACTATTTGAACCAAGCATGAGCACATCCTGTAACTGGTATGCAGCTAGCTCAACACTCTCAACAGTAGTCACCCCCATGGCGTCTGTCACTTTATTAAATTGATATAAGAATTCCTAAGGGTCTTCATCTACCTTAGACCCAAGGAAGGTTTGAGGGTTCATTCAGGTGAAGTCCCGAATTGTCGCTGCAGCTGAGTTGCCGACTGGGTTGGCCAAAACAACTGTTGGCCATTCATTATGAGCAGCGACTGATTAAGCAAGAGTGGTAAATACGGTCCTGAACTCTGTATGAGAAACATGATTTCCTAAAGGTTCTTCAGGCTGAGGGGCTGACTGATTTCTTCTCTTAGGAGGCATGTTCTTAAATAAAGAGAAAAAGCGGATTAGACTGAGAGTCTGACTTGTGATTATGCTCATAGGCATGACTTGAATACTGAAAGAGGGGAAACTATTCTTAAAACATCTCATAGCCTCTTGTACATAAATGTGGCTCACAACACACCCATGCACAAGACTGTACTAGATATGGCTTTTAGACTTCCTAGGACTCTATTGAATTTTAGGCTCTGATACCAAGTTTGTAATGAACCGATTTACTTAACCGGAATGCTACACGGTGCTCATGACCCCGAAGGACCACAAGCTAACCCATGACTGATATCTGTACCTGTATACTACATAAGATAACATAGTAATGCGGAAACATGCACTGAAAGTCCATAAGGTTCGATCATGAAAATAACTAAATAACGTAACATCTGTGTGGGGTAATAGAATACCTAAAACAAAATTGAAGTCTAAAACATGATAGTCTGTATCTAGTCTGCATCTAGTCTGAAAGACGCTACTGTCTGAAGAATCTGAATAAGGAGTTGATGGGACATGTCCCCAACTAACTCCAACTAATAAGCTAATCAATAAGATACTAGAAAATAATTATGTCCTCGAAGGATAAGGGCTCACTTCTACTCTGACTGCTGAATCTGAAATCTACTGCTAATCTGGAACTCGTGTCTCTGAACCTATGGTGTAATATAAAAAGAAAGAACCATAGCGCGAATGCGTCAGTACATATGTATCGAGTATACATATGAGGTAGGCTATATGCAATGGTTTACATGCATAAATAATGCTAACTAACTGTCTAAAATGAACGTGAGGATACATGCATAAATACGTACCCATAACTGATAATGTGATTTCGTGATTTTAGAGTCTGTATACTGATAACGTGACATGCTAGTAACTGATATGACTGATAACATGAAGGGCTATATCTGAATAATACTGATAACATGGGTGACTGTATCTAAGTATAAATGCTAATGTGGGTAACTGTAGTTGATAGTCTTGAATCTGATGGAACTTTCTGAGTTTTGTACTGTATCTGAGTTGACTTTATCTGACAGTCCTGAAATCTGAAGAACTATCTGAGTTCTATTACTAAGACTGATTTACTGTATCTGACAGTCCTAATTCTGTAATATAAAATTGTGGGAAGTAGTATCCAACCGACATGCCCCAAAGGTGCTAAGATAGCTGACTGAGGTCGAATCTATGCCCTGATTGGAAGGGTGTCAATACCACACCACTGGTAAGGAAAACATAGGAGTAACCCTCATATAATAGGTAATTCTAGCGAGAACGGTGGGAATCCTCACATAACAGGTTAAGCCACCTCATCTACCCTCATATAGCAGGCTACGATGCCTCAACCTATGTTGGCTACATAGTTCTGGAATGCAACGATTGCTTCTAGAAATCACACCCTCATATAACAGGTGAGTCCCCATCCTTGGGTTCACTCGATGCTAATCCTACTCCTATCTGAATGGATACTAAACATGATTTAGTGAACTGAACTGAGCATGGACTGAGTTACTGAATTTTCGTGGCTGACAGAATACTACTAATATCTGACAACTGACTTAGTCATGAGATTATGGAGATTTTTCCTAAGTCATAAAACTATATGAAGTCTAAGAGTTCATATCTTGAATGAGAGTATCGTGAAAACATGACACGGATATAGGCACACAACGAATATTTCAGATACAAGTACCCCCAGGACTCGATGGAAGAAAACTGACATGACTTGATATTCTTAAACACATGATAATCACCACAATACATTTATTGAAGCATTTCATCAAACGTCTAATAGGCATAAGCTTGTACATTTATGGGGATTTTCATGATATCATGCTAGTTAGGCAAATTTCTTCATCTAAGCCTTTTATCAAACATATGGCAAGCATAGTAATGTAAACATCATGGTATAGCAATTAAACATCATGGTTCACTTCCAATTTCATCATACATGGTTTTAATCATGAGACTTTGTAAATCTTTATCTATACAAATCAACCCACGTGGAATTTATCATCAAATCATGGAATAGAAATCAATTCCTCATTTATCAACATGAAAGAGAACATACAAAGCATGAACACATGAAGTAAATCCATAACTTGTAGTTGAAAAGGGATTCTTGGACTTCATGGATGAAAGGAGCCCATGAATGAACACTATGCATACCTTAGATCGTGATTTCATGAAGATTGATGATGAAACCTTCTTGAAATTGGACCTTCTATGAAAACCCTAGCTTGAGTTCCTGAGAGTATTTGAGAAAAACATCAATATTTTGGATAAATAAGGGCTAAATCCCATGTTTGGAAGCTTCTATAGGGGGAAAATTGACCCTTTTAACCCCAGACACATAATTAAATTTTCAATAAAATTTCCCAAATTGGGCCATTGGCACGACACGGCGTTATCGCGCCGTGTCATTGGAAATTGACAAATGGGAAACTGCACGATGGCGCAACATGGAGCTATCGCGTTGCCACCTTATCTACGACCTGGAAGATTGGCGTGACGCGCCAGTATCGTGGAGCAACACTAGAAATTTACAATTGTCATTTGAGCTATCTCCGCGACACGCTGAAGGCTCAGGTCAAACACTGTCTCAATAAAAAGGCTCTAACTCTTCGCACGGATGTCGGATTTGGACGAATTATATATCGATGGAAAGCTTATTCAATTTTCCATATGATAGGAAGTGAAAACTATGGAAATACAACGTGTATAAGAATAAATTCTTATTTCGAAGAAAGTTCTAACATCCTTGAGATGATTTTCAAGCTAAAAAAAAAAAGCACGGGTATTACAGATAGAAATAGGTATGGTGCCCGACTCGACATCAATAGCAAAGTCAATATTATAATCCAGAGGCATACCAAGTAAATCTACAAAGAAGACATCCATAAACTCACGGACAACACGAACAAAATTCAATGAAAGGGGGGAAGCAACACTAGTACCTTGAATATAGGCCAAATAAGACAAGCATCCCCTATCTACCAAATGACGAGTCTAAAGGAAAGATATGATTCTCTTAGGATCCAAATGAATCACTCCCTTCCAAGCTATCCTTAACACACCCGGTGAAGGTAAAGTCACATTTTTTAAATAATTATCTAGGACAACATGATAAGAAGCTAACTAATCCATACCCAAGATGACATCAAAATCTACCATATCAAGGACAATTATATCTAACCAAGTCTCACGCCCAACAAAGGTCACAATACATGATCAGTACACCAAATCCACTATTAAAGAATCTTCTACGGTGGTAGATACATTTATAGGTACATTAAGAGGTTCACAAGCAGAATCAAAAGCCAATGAAAAATATGCAGAAACATAGGAAGAAGTTGGTCTAGATAAAATAACACAGATGCAAATCTGAAACAAATAGGGATAATACCTGTGATGATAACATCAGAGGTCTCTATCTCTGGCTTGGCAAGCATTGCATAACACAGACCATGTCCATCACCAACAACCCCCACTATAGGTACCACTACCTCTGCCTCTCTCACCCTTAGTAGAACCTCTACCTCTCAGAACTGATGTAGAAGTAGCTCTAAATACATGTCAGAGATAGTCCTTGTCCAAATGGCCAATCCCATCACACATATAGCAAACACTATGGCCCAGATGAATGGAATGAGGTACAATTAAAGTAAGACGACCTCCCAAAGTTGTTGAACCAAAAGACCTATTGCTTGAACTCTAAAAGGCTTCCTTCACTGGTTTACCATGATAACCATAGAATCCTCTAGAATCTTTATCTTAAGAAGTATGTCCTTTGAACTGTCCCTGATGATGCATCTTCTTGGTGCCTATCTAAAAAGACCTCAGTAAACTAATCCCATGTCATCTCTGGCAAACCAAGAGGTCGACAACCAATAAGTGACCTTCACCAAACTCTAGTTGTATCTTTTAACTAATAAGTAGTATATGAAACCCCATGTAAATCAAGAAAACTAAGGTTATACAACTTCTCACGATAATAACTCATATGTGTCCTATTCTACAACACTATTAAACCAAGGGGGACCCAAATGAGTGAATCACTCAAACTTTTTTTGATCCTCCAAAGACATAATTATACTTTAAATAATAGGAGGCATAGTAAATTTGGTCGGCTGAGAACCCACTTGAGGAGGTAACATAGAAGAAGGCTGAACCCCAAATCTCGAAATATCATACTCAGATATAGGCACTAATATAAGAACATTACTCGAACTCTGTGGAGTACCATAAGCAGATGTAAGTATAATAGAAGTATCTACACTCGAGATTGGAGGAACGCCATAAGTAGACTCTAGCATAGATGGAGGTACCATACTCAGAGCGAGAGGAACACCAAGTGAACTCATAGGAGCACCTTTCAGACTGGTTAACAACCGAATTGACAAGCCCTCCAAGACTGGGTAGAGAAACTTTGTGGGACCCTAATAGGCCTCATAACTCCGACATGCTCAAACTAAGGCTTAGGGGAGAATCCTCTCATGCTATCCCTGGATAGGGAAAGATCCATGCCTTCTCTCTACCTGAAGCCTGGCCTTAACTCGCAGCTCGCCCTCTAGACTGGGCTCACTCCGTAGATAGTGGATCAATATCTCTAGCCTCACTAGATCTAGTCTTCACTGTCTAATTCATAAAAGGATGAAATATGACTTAGAACATAAGGTATGAAACAATTCACGTGATAAGGAATAAAATAAGGGAGCTTGCTAAAGATATTTCATAGCCTCTCAAGATAGATATGGACGTATATGTATCGATCTACAAGACTCTACTAGATACCTTGTTCTTAGACTAATGAAACAAATGGAAACCTAGCTACTCTAATACAAATAAGTCCTAATCCAAATACCAAGGGTCATGATGTCATTTGTTAAGGCAAGCCTTAACAAGTAAGTCTATCACCCAAACTAAAATAAGAAGGGAAATCAATACTAAATACCCAAGTCAAGACTTCTAGAGAGAAGATAAACCATACAAACATAATAATAGCATAAATACAATAAAAGATACCAAAACTAAATCCCAAAACCTTGTGTCATAGTGTAAGAACTACTAATAACATCTTGAATGTCAAGGATACAATAGTAGTCCAAAAAGGATCAAAATCTATTTTAGAATACTAAATAAGATATGAAAATAGATAGGAAGAGGTAGTAGGCCAAATCTTGAAGCATAAGACTTCCGCTACATTAAATACACTCTAAATAGCGCCTGAATCAGGTATTTATGTGGCAACCTCGCACCTGGATCTACACTGAAAGGGCATAGTAGGGATGAGTACGGACCACTCGTACTCAATAGGTATCATATGTTGACTGAGTAAAGTAGAAAATAAAGCATATAAACACAAACTATGGGTACACCACCTGCAATCAAAAAATATCCCAAATGATATTCCATACCATCTCCACTTATAACTATATACACATATAATAGATACTAATAGAAGAATAAAACATAGATATACACATATACTAGGTACAAGTAACGGAAAGAAATACAAATAGATAGATATCGCATTCATAATAGAAACACAATACAAAATAAGAACAATATATATGAAATGTAATAAAGATGATTATGATGCACGAGTTCATCGCACAACCTCCATATACACCTACCGAGAGATGCTCTCAAGGTCGGTCCCATAGGGGTTTGTCAACTCATATAGAATCAATATCCTATTCCTCTCCATCATATACATCGACAGAGGATTTTTAAATATGTCATATTTTCTATTAGAAAAAGCCTATGTTTCTATATTTCCACGGTGGTACCAATGTTTCATGAATATATATGATATGAGGATGTAATTCTCACAACTAACCAAAATAAGAATATCTAATATCCAATCAATTTACCAGCATATGAGCCAAAAATCCTCTCAAATTAGCCAACCATCCATAATCTGATAAAATCCATAAAACCATCAAGTGAAATATGCAGGAAAATGTCATTAATACCACATAAATAAAAAAAATCTAGGTTGTTCCCACCAAAAAGAGTGAGATCAAATATACATATGTCAATAATAGGCCAACAACATCATAAAAGACTCCACACGATCATATATAACAAATAATATCTCAAAACCAACAAATATCATCCATATAGGACCACACACGGGCACAAAAATAACCTAAACACATTTTCCACAATATAAACCCATACCCATAGAATGCTTTTACATAATTATTAAATATCCCTCAATCTGATGGAAGTTAAGCCATAACCAACCTCGAATGCAGAAATCAAAATGAATAAGTCTTTATCACCGAGTTATCCCTCACACATAGACTCAAAATTAGCTAAAACACACAAATATAGAATCTACGCATCAAAAGAAAGCCAAGAATACCCATATTGATCACTTCTAAATTAGGGTCAAAATGGACCCACAAAATGCATTTTCATAAAACAAGGGTAAAACCAGAACTTTAGTACAAAAACATATATCCCAATATTAAAGGAACTCCTAGGAGAAACCCTAAGTGAAAACAGGTAACAATAGGGGTTTGAATCGAAGAAATGCTACTTTAGAATTTTTGAGTCAAAATTATCAAATTCCACCTTTAAATCCGAATTTAAACAAGATTTAAATGATACGATCAAAGAAAAGCAGTTGAAATAGAAGTTTGGAGCTTACCCAAGCTTAAACATGGAGGAAATCGCCTAAAACCCCTAAAGCTCAAAGATCTAAGTCTCTAGAATGGTAAACAAAACAAGAAAGAATTTATATATCCAGGTATCAGGTGCCTCTAAATTGGTTAGGTACCACTTTAGCAATACCCGTCAATCCATACCAGTCCACTAAAGTGGATGGAGGTTGCTTTAACGTCTACCGCTAAAGTGGAAAGGTCACCCCTAAAGAGTCCTTGTCCAGCTAGAGCCAGCCGCTAATGTTCCAAGTGTCACTTTAGTGCCTACCACTAAAGTGGATAAAGCCAAACTTTAGCATCTGAACCGGCTGAGTGGTGCACCAGCTGTGGAGACTTGGAAAATTCCAAGTTTTCGTGGACCCTTTGAGATTCATCTAGAATCCCGAGAACTCAAATGAACAATGCTACCCTATCAAATTCAAAGCTTTAAACTCAATGGTGATATCAAAATTTCAAAAAAACATTATTTCACAGAATTGACCCTCTAGACCTTCTTTTATAACTTTCCAAACGATGGGTTGAAATAAGATAAAATCGTAAAACCACACCATCATGTAACAAACCTAGAATCATCTTTATAGATCTGCTAGTGTAGTCCGTTTTGCAATTCGATACACAAATCAAAAGATATTGACCAAAGTCAATTAATAAGCTTAACACCCTCAAAAACAACAATCTCACACAAATCATACTAAAATACATTGGAAATTATTTCAATCATTCCCATACCCTAGAAATACCATAATACACCCACAAGGAGGGGTAAAATTGTCAAATCACACAAAAATAATATTTCACACAGTCATAAAAAATCAGGTTATTATAATGATGTCAGATTCTATCATTTAGGTGCAATTTGACTGACTATCTTTTGTTTTTATCTTTGAATTTTTGTTGGGGTTTTCATACCCATCGGTTTTTATATGTTTTTTATGACTATATTGATTGTTATATGCCTTGGTGTAGAGTTATGTACATATGACCAACCTTATAGATTATTTCTTATATGGATTGAGTATATCAGTATTGTGATATTTTGGGTTGTAGTATTTGGGTTAAAGTCCCTTATTAGCCTCATTATGATCTTAGAGTGTACTTATATTTTTCATTTTGTGCTACTCGTACCTTATACTGGTGATTCTATTATTATTGTTGTTAATTTTTATATTTTTTAAACTTTGATTGATTTTTCTGCTCGATAGACGGCTAGACTAGTGTTATATAGTTTGTAATTACATTCTTGCAAGTCTTGTTCATTTGGTTTAGATAGATACTGACATGACCCAACCCAAGGCCTTGTCGTAATAGGCATCCCAAGTTCGACTGGGATCAGAGACAACCCCCATTACCCAACCCATCCTCCAGCGCTTTCCCTGAGTTGGATGAATTTTGAACATATAACTAGATAGTGTAACTATCCAAATTACAGACTCTTGGATAGGTCTATTACCGAGACTGACCCAACTGAGTCCAATAATCCGAATCTAACCAATAGCCAAACCAAACCACAAACCATAACCATATAAGATCTTTGATAATTATATATAATCCCAAAATAAAAGAGGATGGAATAGTAAGAAATTTAGTCCTTTGGTATCAACCCCAATACTAATATCACACCCAAGGCTGACACCAATATCGATCCTGTCCTTACACACCTATAGTAGTTGCATAAAACCCTCTAACCAAAAGAATACCAAAATCTAGTTGGGACATGCCCCAAACTATAACCAAAACCAATATCCATAAATGAACCAAAGTATGAAATAACATCCATGAAATGGAGCCTTTCGAAAAGATAAAAGCTCACCACTTCAATCCAGTAGCTGATCCCAAATATCAGATAGCTAAGCAGGAGGAGTAGAACAACAGGTTCTTGTATCGCGTGGGGCCGAGTTAGCGGGTGAATGCTAGCATGAAATTAGGATAATGATAAAATTATGCCAACCAGTAAAACCAAGTAAACCAACCATATGCATACAAACCATAAATACATATAACCATGTTAGGAAAGAGAACCGGGCTACGAATACATTGAAAACCATTTACCTAGTTATGTGAATCTTAATCGTCCATAACCACCCACGGACTATTAGGTCCAGTGTAATCCTTGAACAGGACCCGATTCACGTAGCCACATGAATCGGAGATACCATTAGAGTAGGGGATTCCCATGTCCCCTTACCTTCCATGATACATATGTACAGTGTACCTAGAGGATTCCTATGTACCTCATAGTATCATATAAGGTCACCATGACCTACCCCTCATATCGATAAACATGAGTTTTTAGTGTTCGTTCGTTGAAGTCCCACCTTTACGGCTAGCTATCATATCCCACCATTAATGCCAAATTAAAACCATTTCCAACCAATCAAACCATAGTTATTAATCGAGGCTATACATAGTGGTATCATCATGCCGACTATAACTTGCAAGTATTTTCCTTAGCCAAATCTTTTTGAGATCAAGGGAGTCCTATGTACCCATAGATCAAATTACCAATCAACTTAGGGGAGTCCTATGTACCCATAGATCACATTACCAATTAACTTGGGGAAGTCCCATATACCCCACAAGTGTTCCATTATTATGAATACTTGGGGGATTACATTGTACCCCACCAGAATGCTTGTTAAACAAAAACTAATCCATTTGACAATTCCAAACCATTTAACCAGGTAAGTTTTTATTACCAAGTTTAAACCATGCATAAGTTCCATTAAAATCCAACAATGTAGTGGAACCATTCACATAGGCATTTTATCAAACATATTGGGGGCATAGTATTTAAAAACCAAAGCCAATTACCAAATAACCAATTCCATGCAACCAATTATCCAAAACCACCATTAAAACATATAAAAGCATTATTAAAACAAGGGAAAACCATAACCAAGCATTTATAACCAAAACCCCCAAATTATATTTGAAAATCCAAACCATTCAATAATCAAACCATAAAATCTAACCATGAAAACATTGTATAACACCATGCCTTTAATTGGAACAAACAGTGAGAGAAGATAACATACCTTAAACCAAGAAGATGATGGAGAGAAATTAGCAACACAAGCCCTAAAAATAATCCTTAAGATAAAACCCTAGCCTTCCTTTACCCAAATGCCTTATAGAGAATTGTAAAGTGTTTAAGAGAAACTTCTAAGTGTTAATGAATGGAATAATAGGAAAAATAATCTCCTAATAGGAATATAAATCATGGGGCCTTATTAGGTTAAGTGGGGAAATATCCAAATTACCCTCACTTAAACTTTCACAAATCTCGTCAGGTGGGCATGACAATCTATACCAATTGTACCCTCAAATACGAGTGGTACCCACCACTTGTACCTAAGGTCATCTCCCTTTGACCCAATTTATTCCATTGTATAACTCACCCCAGACTATGCTGTATCAAAGTATATGACTAGTACCCTTGATCTGTAGCCCTAGAAAAATAGAATCCTAAGAGGATTAAACACTTCCCACCATACGAGTCAATGGTACGACTCGTACCCTGGCTTTTGGCTCTTGGTTAGCCACTCATACTCAGATCTAACTTAAGTTATCAAGACTAAGATTAAATAAAGTAACCAAACAACCTGTATCCACCGTTACAACTCATACCACCCAAGTCGTATCCATTCCAGAACCTAAATCCAACCCATCAATCAACATTGGTAAGCATACGGCTAACTCATACCACTCATATCCCAGTGTACGAGTTGTTTCCCCTAGTTGTATCCTGTCTAAAGACCAAAAATCTAGGAAATTTTCTAAGGGCTAAAAACCCAGGTTATTTTAGCCTCCCCCACTAGGAACATTCGTTCCCAAATGACGAACAAGGTAGGGTAACCACAAACACGATTCATTTGCATTATCAAATATCAATCCAACCTTTAACCAAGTTAGGAAACACAGATGCAAAGATATTAATCTTTCTTTTAACAAACTCAAAAAAATAAATGTGTTCAAGAACACATACCTTCCGCATGAATTCCAGGAGAAGAAACCATATGCGGATACTTGGACTTCATGTCCTCCTCTGCTTCCCATGTATCCTCTTCCATATTATGGTTCTGCCATAGAACCTTAATCGAGGCCACATCTTTGGTCTACAAATGATGATCCTGCCAATCCAGTATCTCAATTGGGACCTCTTTATAAGATAGAGAATTTGAGATACCCAACCCTTCCAAAGGAACAACCGAAGAAGAATCACCAAGACACTTCCTCAACATAGAGACATGAAATACCAGATGAATAAAGCTCAAACTAGAAGGCAACCCTAATTTATAAGCAATATTACCAACCCTCCACAAAATAACATAAGGACCAACAAACCATGGACTGAGCTTTCCCTTATTACTAAACTGCATTACTCCCTTCATAGGAGATATCTTTAGGAACACCTTATCCCTAACATCAACCCCAAGTCTCTACGCCTTACATCTGCATAGGAATTTTGGCGACTTTGGGTACCCTTAATCCTATCTCGAATCACCTTCACCTTTTCCATATCCTAATAAACCAAATCTAGACCAAACATGTATACCTTACGAAGCTTAAACCAACTAATAAGAAACCTATACCTCCTACCATACAATGCCTCAAAAGGGGCCATACTAATACTAGAATGATAGTTGTTGTTGTAAGAAAACTATACCACATGTATATGCTGAACCCAATTGCCATATTAGTCAATCACATATGCTCGAAGCATATCCTCTAATGTATAAATAGTCCTTTTCGCTTGCCCATCCATCTATGGATAAAAGGAAGTACTCAGACTCACCCTAGTACAAAATCCCTTCTGAATAGACCTCTAAAAGTGAGATGAAAACTCCATACCCCGATCAGATATAATCGAAATAGGTACCCCTTGTAGCTTTACAACCTTATAAAGATACAACTTCGTATAATCCTCTGCCGAAAAGGTAGTCCTTACTGACAAGAAGTGAGTAGACTTTGTCATCCTATCTACGATGACCCAAATTGAATCGAATTGATTCCATGATCAAGGAAGACCGGCAACAAAGTCCATATTGATCACCTCTGATTTCTATTCAGGTAAATCAATCTCTTGATACAACCCTCCAGGCCTCAGGTGCTTAACTTTAACTTGATGACACACCATGCACTTGGCTGCAAAATCAGCCACGTCCCTTTTCATACCATTCCACCAATATATCTCTTTGAGATCATGATTTATCTTCATTGAACTAGGATGAACAACATAGCAAATTCATGCACCTCGTCCAAAATCCTTTGTTGCAACCCATCGACATCAGGAACATACAACTTTCCTTGGAATCTTAAAGTACCATCACCAATGATCTCGAATACCACTACCTTTTTCCCACCTACATTATTCTTAATTTTCATCAAGATAGGATCTAACACTTGCTTCTCCTTAATCTCTGCACCAAAAGATGACTGAATTACTTTTTGTACCACCACACCACCACCCTCAAAGCCTAAGAGACGAACTCCAAGATTAGCCAAGCGGTGAATATCCCTCACTAATTCCAACTTATCCTTATCCATATGAGCTAAAGTTCCCATGGATAACTTGCTAAGAGCATCAACAACAGCATTAACCTTACCCGAATGATAATGAAGGCTCATATCATAGTCCTTCAGAAGCTCCAACTATTTTTTCTCCTTCTGAGTGAACACATGATGTAGAGTCTTATGTTAAAAAAAGATGTCTACGTGCATTCCATACAATTAATGCCGCCAGATTTTCAAAGAAAAAAGCACCACCAACAGTTCCAAATCATGAGTAGGATAATTCCTCTCTTGCACCTTCAACTGCATGGAAGCATAGGCAATCACCTTCTATGCTGCATCAAAACGCAGCCAAGTCCCACCCTAGTTGTATCACAATAAACCAAAAACCACTCATTTCCTTCATGCAATGTAAAAATTGGAGCCAAAGTTAGCTTATCCTTAAGATTCTCAAAACTCTCTTCACACGCTTCCAAACAAGAAAACATTACCTTCTTCTGAGTTAACTTAGTCAAAGGAGTAGTTATTGAAGAAAAGCTTTCCACAAAATGCCTATAATACCCAGCCAAACCCAACAAGCTTCGAATGTCGATTGGAGTCAGGGGTCTAGGATACCTTTTAACCACAACCACCTTTTGAGGATCCACCATGATCCCCTCACTAGAAATAATATGACCCAAAAAAGTTACAGCATTCAACCAAAACTCATATTTGGAGAACTTGGCATACAACTGCTATTCCTTCAAGGTCTACAACACAACTCGGAGGTGATTGGCATAATCCACCTCACTTTTAGAATACACCAAGATGTCATCAATGAATACAATAACAAAAAGATCCAAGAAATACCTAAAAACCCTATTCATCAAATCCATAAACACAGTTGGGGCATTAGTCAAGCCAAATAACATAACCAAGAACTTAAAGTGCCCATACCGAGTATCAAAATCCATCTTAGAGATATTCTACTCCCTAATCTTAAGTTGATGATACCCAAACCAAAGGTCTATCTTAGAAAAGAACTTGGCACCATGTAAAATCAAATAAGTCATCTATCCTTAGAGGAGGATACTTGTTCTTAACTATTAACTTATTCAACTACCGATAGTCAATGCACATCCAAAGGGAATGATCCATCTTGCATATGAACAACACCAGTGCACCCCATAGGGATATAATAGGATGAATAAACCCCTTATCCAGAAGATCCTTGATTTCCCTCAAGACAGCTGGAGCCATTTTATAAGGACTAATAGATATTGGATGAGTGTTCAAAACCAAATCAATATCAAACTCAATTTCCCTATCCAGTGGAACACCAGGGAGATTATCCAAAAAGACCTTAGAAAACTCATTTATCACCAAAACTGAATAGAAAGAGGGACTTTATGAGTTGAAATCTTTAACTCGGACCAAGTGATAAAGGAATCCTTTGGAAATTAATCTTTGAGCTCTTTGATAAGAAATAAACCTCCCCTAGGAGCTAGGGAACCACCCTCCCACTCTATAACCGATTTAGGGAACCTAAAGACAACCTTATAGGTCCGAAAATCTATGGATGCATAATAAGAGTGTAACCAATCCATCCCTAGAATAATATCAAAACCCACCATATCCATCTCAAACAGATCTACCAAGGTCTGCTTGCTACCAATAGATACCACACCCCTCGTATAGAATTTTTTAGCTATAACTAAGTCACCTACAAGGGTAGAAATAGAAAAAGGATAAAAAATAACCTCAGGATCAAAACTAAAGTGTACAACCACATATGGGGTCACATAGGAAAGAGAGTACCCCAGATCAAGCAGACAATATATGTCAAGAGAGAAAAGTTGTTACATACCAATCACGATATTAGCCGATGCCTCAAATTCCTGGCAAGATACAAGAGCATACAACTTATTACAGCCTATGTCAGTACCAAAAGTAGGAGTAGACACCGAAGCCACACCACTAGGCGTAGGAGCAGAAGAAGAAATAACTAAAGCTTTGACCTCTCCCAAAGCACCTCTACCAATCGAACAGTTTCTGAGTATATAGCCTGGATTCCTATATTTAAAACATATTTCCCTCTATTCATCATAAAAGCCCTAATGAAAATGACCACAAAATTAGCAAGAAAGACACAAAGAATCTGACAGTGCCCCACTCACTTGAGATTAGGCACCTTGTTCTTGAAAATTATCACCACCTTGCTAATGCCTGTCACTCGATTGCTTCGGGTAAAGAGCACTAGTAGTATAGAAGGAACTAGAACTCCCCCACTTCTTCTTCGGCTATTTGTCACCATACTAACCACCATACTATTGAGCAACCCTAATTATTGAACTTGCTCCTCCTAACCTACTTTTCCCCAAATTCTGCCTATTTTCTTATTTTATCTTCCACTTGTAGCATGTGGACAACCAACCTTGAAATAATATATCCTTAATCAGTAAAGTTTTCTTACTTTTAAGGATCAAATCTCGAGATAGCCTAGAAGTGAACTTTCTCATCCCCACCCTTATATCAGCCATAAAATCTGGAGCATAACTTGACAACTAATGAAATTTTAAGGCATATTAAAAATCCTTGACAGATATTTTCCCTGCTTAAGATTCACAAACTCCTTCAGCTTTTCTTTCTTCAGCTCCTGAGGAAAGAAAAAACTTGAACAGCAGTAGAAAAGGCCTCCCATAAGGACAACTCCTTAACATCACCTCTATCCCTATCCCATTCTTTTTACTATTGGTATACAATATGTTTGAGCTGACAAGCTGTAAAATTCACCCCTTCCATATTAATGGCTTGTCTCACTCTAAATATCTTCTCTATTTCATTAAAGAAACCCTAAGAATCCTTCCCACTTTCACACCAGTAAGAGTAGGAAGATTTATCTTTATGAACTAGCAAACCCTTGTGGCATCTACAGATAGAACATCAGATACATCCCGCTCAGCCTGAGCAGTAACCAACTAAGCAATAGTATAAATCGACACATGAAATTCAGTATTAGTCACCTCACCTTGAGAAGGACTAGTAGCAACTGAAAAAATTATAGAACAATCAGTGATAGGACCTTGAGATCAAGTATGAACTCTAAGTGTAGGGCATACTCCATCTACATCATCCCCAGATAGGAAAAGAGGATTTCCTTGTATACCAGATCGATGAGGTATGATCTTAAAAGAGAACAAGCAAGGATTAGAGAAAATTCCAGGACTTAGACTGCAGTTTGAAAATAGAATACCAAGAAAGTGAAGCATTCCTAAATGTCCTGTAGCCTCTCTATTATGAGTGTAGTATGCTACACACCATAAAAGAACTCTACTAGACACAGATTTATGGAATCCTAATTGACCATGAACCTAAGCTCTAATACCAACTTGACATGACCTAACCCAGGGCCTTGAAGTAATGGGCATCCTAAGTCTGAATAGGACCGAAAACTACCCCCGTTACCCAACCCAACCTCTAGTCATATTCCCTAAAGTAGATTAATTTTGAAAATATAACAATATAGCATAACTATCCAAATTATAGACTATGGCATAGATCTATTACCAAGACCGACCCTACCGAGTCCAATCGTTTAAACCTAACTAATAGCCAAACCAAACCATAAACCATAACCAAATGAGTGTCGTGATAATTATATATAATCCCAAAATAAAAAAAGATGGAATAGTGAGAAATTTAGTCCTACGGTATAAGCCTCAATACCAATGCAAATACCATGGCTAACACCAATACCGATCTCGCCCATACCAACCACTAGTAGTTCCATAAAAGCCCTTAACCAAAAAAATACCAAAATTTAATTGAGACATACCCCTTACCATAGCCAAAACCAATATCCATAAATAAATCAAAATCTGAAATAACATCCATGAAATAGAGCCTTTCGAAAATATGGAATCTCACCTTTTAAATCTAGTAACAGATCCCAAATATTTGATATCTAAGCAGGAGGAGTAGAACCGCTGGTTCCTGCATCACATGGGGATACAACCGCCCAAATACAGGTTAGTGAGTAAACACTAGCATGAACTCAAAATAAGGATAAATTAATGCCAACTAGTAAAACCAAGTAAACCAACCATATGCATACAAACCATACATATATATAACCATGCCGAGAAAGGAAACTGGGTTTAGCATGCATTGGAAACTATTTACCTTGGTATATAAAACTTAACTATCCTTAACCACCCACGAGCTATATGGGTCAGTGTAGCCCCCTAATCGGGCCCCGATACGTGTAGCCATACAAACCAGAGATACCATTAAAGTAGGGGATTTCCAAGTACCCTTACACACTGTGATACTTATGTACAGTGTACTTAGAGGATTCCTACCTTCACAATTAGATATCAAACCTCACCACTATTTTCTCATTAAAAGTATTTTCAACCAACTAAACCATTGTTATTAACCGAGGCTATACATAGTGGTATCATTATACTAACTATAACTTGCAAGTATTGTCCTTAGCCAAATCTTTTAGAGATCAAAGGAGTCCCATGTACTTATAGATCACATTACCAATTAACTTGGAGGAGTCCCATGTACCCTACAAGTTTTCCATTATTATGATTACTTGAAAGAATCCATTGTACCCCACAAGAATGATTGTTAAGCCAAAACTATTCCATTTGACCATTCCAAACCATTTAACCAGTTAGGGTTTCATTACAAAGATTAAACCATGCATAAGTTCCATTAAAATCCAACAATGTAGTGAAACCATTCTCATAGGCATTTTATCAAATGTATTGAGGGCTTAGTATTTCCAAAACTAAAGACAATTACCAAATAACCATTCCCATGCAACCAATTATCCAAAACCACTATTAAAGCATATAAAAGAATAATTAAATCACGGGAAAACAATAACCAAGCATTCATGGCCAAAAAACCCATATTATATTTGAAAATCCAAACCATACAATAATCAAACTATGAAAACATTCTATAAAACTATGCCTTTAGTAGGAACCAACAATGAGGGAACATAACATGCCTTAAAACAAGAAGATGATGCAGAGAAATCACTAACACAAGCCCTAAATTAATCCTTAAGATAAAACCCTAGCCTTCCTTTACCCAAAAGCCTTAGAGAGAATTGTAGAGTGTTTAAGAGAAGTAGCTAAATGTTAATAAATAGAATAATAGGGAAAATAACCTCCTAATAGGAATATAAGTCATGCTGCCTTATTAGGTTAAGTGGTGAAGTATCCAAATTGCCCTCACTTAAATTATCAAAATCACGTCAGTTGCGTACGACTATCCATACCAATCGTACTTTCCAATATGCATGGTACCCACCACTCCTACCCAATGCTATCTTTCTTGGACCCAATACTATCCCTGGTAAAACTCACCCCGGACTATGTCGTATCTAAGTATACGACTATTACGTATGATCTGTACCCCTAGAAGAATAGAATCCTAAGAAGATTGAACATTGTCCACCATACGAGTCCATGGTATGACTCATACCCTAGATTATGGCTCTTAGTGATCCACTCGTACTCAGATCCAACTTAATTTACCAAGCCAAAGATTAAATAAAGTAACCAAATAACCCATATCCACCGATACCACTCGTACCACCCAAGTAATATTTATTCCATAACCTAAATCCAACCTATCAACTATCACTAGTCAGAATACTAGTACCTCATACAACTCGTATCATAGTGTACGAGTCATTTTCCCTAGTCGTATCCTATCCAGAGACCAGAAATCGATGAAATTTTCTAAGGTACAAAAACCTAGGGTGGTTTTGCTACCTTGGTTAGTTGGTTTTCCTTTTGATTAGTGATGCAAGATCAATGGTAAATTATCAGTACAATACAATTATGTTGGTTTAGTTATCTATCTAGGTTGCTTATTCACAGGGTTAATATCATGATTATGGTCTTCTGAATCTCTAATAGTATATTTAAAATAGCCTCACAACTACAACATTGAGCGGGCATGTGGGAAATAATTCAAACATATCTACATTTCATCCTATATTTGAGCCAAATGGGGTAGATTAGGTATATTTCTATCATAACCTCAATCTAGTGTTTAACTCGTATGAAAGACAAGAACCCATTCCTTATATTCCATATTCTAATCTAACATTACTCCTTCTAGTTTTACAAGAGAAATATAGAAGTATTATAAAGGTCACAAATCAATAGAATAGTAAGTACAAGAACATAAGAATGACCAATTATGATAATTAACATTACCAACTTAAATGTAAGCTAACCAATTATGTTCATAGTCTCAAACCTAGAAATACAAAATTTAGAAACTCATATTCATACAAAGAATCATCATTAATTATTTCATAAGTAAAATTATAAGAAAACTAAAAGTAAAATGAAGAAAAACCCTAATATAGAGCCCTTGTTGGCTTCTCCTCTCTCCAAACATGTGTTTTTTCAATGATTTATTGTAAATATGTATAATTAATCCATATATAGTCCTTTAAGTTGTCCATAATATGAACTAAAAAAATTATAAGCATTGACAACTTTGCCTGAACTTAAACTAAGTAAAAGACCACTTTTTATACTTTTTTTAGAGGGGGGGAGAAGGGTTGCGTCGCATGGCCTATAGCATGGCCAAAGGGGGGGTATCAGGAGAATATCAGGCCATAGACATTGCAACCTCTCCCTATGGGTTTTGACATATGGACCCTCTCATGTAATAGGGGAGCAGCACATGGCTGTCCCCACTAGGGGAGGTTACGCCCAATCTTTGCTCTCTTATTCTCATTTATTTGTTCCTTGTTTCCCCACTACTTGTGGCTTGCTTTTGGATTCATATAGGTTACATATGTGCTCAAATTATATTCTAAAAAACTCATAACAATAATTAGAAATCACAATCCAATAAATCTCATCAATGTACTCTAGAACAAACATAGCGTAGGCAAGCCAGACTAGTTTTCACATCTAAACTCAATTTGATTCTTTGAATCTTAAGTTGTTTAGATTGCACCTTAAACGCTATACAATGTAAAATCACATAAAAATAAATAAATAAAAACTTTATACTTCATTAATCACACCAATTCATCCTCAAAACTAAGTTAAACACGTATAGATAATGATACTTTGGTGTATAAATACACCTAAGATCACCACTCCACACTTAAAGACTTATTCATCCTTGAACAAGTCCTTACACTAATCACAATCAAGTAAAACTCTACATAACTACCTAAGCTAAGACACTCAATCTAGAACTATAACAACTACATGAATAGCAAGTCCTATATTAGTCATGCCATATTAAATTGAACAGATGAATACTGCTTCAAGACTTCCTAACTCAAGAATTGACTCTAACAACTTGGAAAATGCGTGCATATTTCTTAACAAAGAGATCATATAAGCCACCTATCTGTTATTGAATGTGTTCCTTCACAACAAGAGAATCACAAATATTCACTCACAAGTAATGCAATTTATCACAAGAATGGGTGTAAGAATTAAATATTGCTCACTCTCACAAAGAAGTCACATGTAATATATGGCAAACCATATGTTTTACTTTAGTGTAGTACTCCACAAATACCAGAATATCATAGCTCAAGATCAAGTAGTACTTTAAGATTTGTAATGTAGGCTAAGGGACAGGTGGGAACTATTTTGGCTAGTAATAGTGAGTATATTTCCTAAGAATTTTATACACACTTTAAGTTAAACTCATCTCCTATAAACCTATTTTTCACTAATTTTATCTTCCCACATATCTTTTATTTTGTCCTATCTTTTTAAGCTAGCTTAAATATCTTTAGTAGGGAGCATTTGCTATATACACATAATTCTCTTCTTTTGGTCAATTTTCTTTTCATTACACTACTCCCCACCAAATATACAAACTTTTTAAATGCACCCATAGTTACTACTTTGGGGCTTCAACTTCACCTTTTCCTTCTCCAATTTTACACTCCTTAACCCCTTAATTTTTTTAACTAAATCACTTAGGAGTTTTGGATTAAATTATAATTTATTGAAAGAAAAGGAATAATTATATATAAGGTACCCAAAAAATAGGTGCAAGTCTTAATGGGGCTAACTAAGGTCATTCAAAAAGGGTAGATAAAGAAGGTATAAAACATTGATATCAAAGAAATTCCTATATCATATCCTAAACTAAACATTCTTTAGTTTGCTTTGTGAACACACCAAACAAGTTCTAAACATCAATATGCAAACATGGACTATAAACCCTCAACAAATATGGTACATGCTTAAATCAAGAAGGATCCCTATAGACTCCCAATCAAGAAATCACAAGAACTTGACTTTAAGCTAAAATCACACAAGAGCCAGATAAAAGAGGCAAGGTGTCTCATAGAAGTCATTCAATTTTTCACATTATGCCTTAGAATTCAACACTACTTGCAATAAGTAACAATATACAGAACCTTGCTAGAGCATCTATATTTATTCCTAATGATAAAAATTTTAAAATTACATGTTATATCAAAAAGGATACTTAGTGAAAGGGCTCCCATATGAACAAAACCAAAAAGAAAAACCATGGGGTAGGTGACTGTTTCTACTAAAACCGACCAAACAACAAATATTTAAAAGAAACAAAGATGAAATATTTTTGTAATTTTTTTAAATGTAGTCAAAAGAACTCGAAAATAACTAAAAATAGATATCCTATAGCCCCAAACTTAGATCATACTTTGTTCCCAAAATATAATCAAGGAATAAGGAGTAGAAATACTTCTTGAGGCCTCTAGGCTTGTTTAGTAACATCATATCTATCACAGAGGTTTGGGAAACCCCATACTTAGTTTTTACCATGCTGCTTATCTAAGATCTCAGGTACTTAAAGTTCTCTTTAACCTGTCAACACAAGGAAAAAAACTAAAGGTGATAGGAAATAAAGACTAAAATAGATTAAAAAACCAACTACCTTAGCTTGGGTTGCTCCAAAATAGTGCCTAATTTATTATCGCGGCATGACTCACATCATAACTATCATGCACATTCGCTCATCTTTTTTCTCCTTGATGAGGCTCATTTTCTTATTCATTTCTATAATGGCCCTTCAAGTCATTTTCTGTATTTCTTCTTATTTTTGCTGTTAGAGCTTTCCTATAGCGACCCCAAGTCATTTACGACTTACTAGGATTGATAGTTTGATTATCGAGTAGTTTATTTAATTCTTAGATCCAATTCTCTATTATGAAGTCTTCACAAGTTTGAATTACCTACTGGGAAAAAACTTTACTCAAACGACCTTTATACTATTTCAACTACTCCAAAATATCGATTTTAGGCTAAGTGGACTCTTGGTTTGGATCCTAAGGCACTTGGTATTATTTTAATCTATTGATCAGAGGCTAAGAAAATAGTAAGTTGGGTGTGGGATCCACTTTTTATCTAAAAAAAACACGTATGGAAATTTGGATTGCATCATTGAGTCAAAAACATCAAATTTGATAGGGTAGCATAGTCCATTTATGCATACGAGATTTCGAATGATTCCCGAGGGGTTGGCAAAGACTTAGAAATTTCCACGTCTCAACTAGTGCTGGTGCACTTGGGATCGTGAGCCAAGGATCACGAACGAGATTTGGCAGGCACCTAGGAGTGTCACAAAATCAACAACCTTATTGCGAATCCAACATTCTCATTAGAAACACAAGAGTTTCGTGTGCGACTACTGAGTATCACAATAGCGATATGGTGACTGGCGATCAGGTATCGTGATTGTGATATGCAGATTGCAACAACAACTCTTGTGTTCCCGGGAAGGGTATAAATACCCTATTTCAGCTCATTTTTTTCCATTTCTCATCCACTCTCAAGAGACTTAAATGCTAAGGAGTGGGATAATATGGAAATAGGAATTGTGGGCTATTGTTGAACTTGGATAACAACCTATTACACAATGTTCCTTTAAATTTGTGATAAGATTCTTTTATTTCCATGGTTCATTTTTCCCTTTTATCCATCTAAAATCCCTCAACCTTGGTGACTTTATTTTAGCCCTGATATAGCTCTAAATCTATCAATTTTAGGATAATTACTCCCTGAGAATATGGAGACATGAGTTGATTTTGGAAATACAATTTTCATAAATGGGCCCCATATGGGATTTTTTGCATAGTTTTGGGCTCGAAGAACAATAGTGCAATATCAGTTTTATTATTCTTATTTTGATGAGTAGATTGTGATTTTGATAGCATGGCATCTTGTGGAAGTTTCTCGGAAAGAAAAATCAGGGATTTAGTGAAATCTTTCAACTTTCTTCGGCATCCAGGTAGGCTAGGTTTTCCTCATCTCATAGATTGAGCTATGTCATAGTATTTGTATGATATTATGTTAGAGTTGGAATGGATTTTAGGAATTGGGAATAAAATTTACAATACTTGGGTTAGTTGGACCTTTTAGGCTATCCAAATATTGTAATTTAGGTGTATTTGGCTTAGTTTCTTAGATCCTTAGCAGAATTTCTATCTTATGACTAATTATGGATTGTTTAACATATTAAAGTAGATTTAAATACCTTATCCTAGTTTTGATATGAGTTTATTTTATAATGGATTTCAGGGATCAGGGGTGGGCCTCCAACCCATCTTAGGCCAAGATTGGAACTAGTTGGTACACCCTTATATGCTTATTATATATTTTGAAATGCTTACTTAATGCTTGGTGAGGCTAAGTACTTAATGTTCATGATGTTTTTATATTGTGAGGTAATGATATATATATACCGATTTGAGTACAGCTATTAAATATGATATTAATGATATATATACCGCTTCTAGTATGGATATTGAAGATATATACCAGTTCAATTCTAGATATTGAGCACGATATTGATGATTATATGTACTAATTTGTGTCCGTCTATTGATTATTGTATTAAAGATATGGTAAATGGTTGGAGTCCAATAACGAGAGATATTTATAGTATGGCATGATATGAATGGGTTTCCAATGATAGTATAAGGGATGGTAGATTAGGGTTTCTTGGTTAGTTAAGTAATTTGATTGTACGCCCTAGGCTTATGGGGTCTTGTATTGAGTTATTTACCTTTTTTCACTTATTGTCTTATGGCGGACAAGCTTGTAGTTATAATTGCATGTTTCTTATGTTATTATTCCAGTTTATTTATCTTATTATGTACAACAATAAGGGAGTTATGCTCAGGTTTGACCTCCCCTTTGACTTAGTTATTTTATCTCTTATTTTATCATATATATCTATCATGATTTAGCTTAGTCGTTCAATAATGCCTAATGAGTACCCATGGCTTTGGTACTTATGCTAAACTTCTCTAGCTTTTTGGTGCAAATATGAGTACTAGTTTTCGTCGCTGATTTGAGGATTATAGTGTGTTGGATTTTAGAGATAGGGAGAGCTCTTGGAGTTAAAGTTACCCCTGTTTCCTCTTAATTGTCTATGTTTAGTCTTTTGTCTCGAGACAAATTGTATTGACTATTATAGAGCTTGTGGTGTATCTGTAGTAGCTCTTGTACTAGCTCTACCAGGTTGTGGGATGGATATTTATGTTATTGCTACCTTTTAGACTATTTTTATTGCCTTGCTTATTTATGAGTTACATTGTCTAATTTGCCCTTGTTTGGACATTTTCCACCAAGTTAGACCACTGCCAATAGCTCTAGGATATGGTTCAACTTACCTACTGGTAAGATTTAGTAGGTACTATAATGACTCATAAACCAAGTCTTGATAAATTGGTATCAGAACTCAGATTTCACCGATATTATTGGTACAAGAGCAAGTGTCTCGTATAGTCCTGTAAATCAAAATAATGACATTTATTTCTTATTTTAAGAATGATATAGGGAATTCTTATGAGTTCTTCACCTCTTTTACTTATTTCATGCTAAGGGTCTGAGTTAATTTCTAAGGCATTTTTTTGGTTTCACTTTTTTGCAAATAGCTGGAACACGTTCTACCACTACATGATATGAGGGTCTCGAGATCGAGAATAGGGATCCTATCATTGTTTATGGATGACCCTGAGGTCATGGAAATCCTTGAGATATGTCCCCAGCCAGGGCCAGGATAGGGGGCCTTCACCAAACCCTTTTTCTAATCCTAAGCCAGAGGTTCTTCTACCCCAGCCAATAATGGGCAAAGGCCCAGCCTAGGCTCCACTTGGATTTATTTCTTCCTTAGTGCACAGGGATGCTTTGGCTTAGCTTTTAGGTTTGGCTGGTAGGGCACCATCTTATACTGCGTAGTGTATAAATTAGAATGGTACAGAGGTAGGGGCACAACCTATAGCTGCACATATTAAAGTTTAGGTGCCTCCTGCTTTTGTATTTACTCATCCAGTGGTTTCCCAACCTACTATGTCAGTTGAGGATCATAAAATGTTGGGCAAATTCTTGAGATAGGATCTACCTAGGTTTTCTAGTGCACCGTACAAGGATGCATATGAGTTTCTGATTGCTTGTAAGGATAGGCTTCATAATTTAGGCCTATTTGAGACTCGTGGTGTAGACTACACTATTTTTTAATTAAACTTGGCATCTTGACATTGGTGGAGAGGTTATCTTGATTCCAAGCAAACTGTATCTTCTCCTTTGACATAGGCCCAGGTCTCTGAGATCTCCTTGGAGAAGTACATGCCTCATAGCCTTAGGGATTATCTGAGATATCAGTTCTCGGTATTGGAGTAGGGATCCATGACTTTTATAGAGTTCAAGGTTTAGTTTTATGGGTTCGCTAGGCATGCTACTTCTATTTTGACCACTGAGTATGAGAGGCTTTGTATCTTTGTTCAAGGGTTGAGACTTCTTTTTCTCATAACTACTCAAAGTTTGGTTGCTATATATAGGTATTTTGCTAATGTTTCTAATCATGCTCAGGTATTGAAGGAGATATATTGCGGGGCCCATGTAGGCAATGATAAAAGGCATCGTTATCAGGGCAGTTTCAGTGGGAGTCATAGTAGCTCTTAGTTCAAAGGTAGTGGTTTTCAAGGTAGGTACCCTCCACATTAGCCGTATCAGCCTTAGAGTATGCCTAGTATGCCTATTCAAGAAGTGCTCCCAATTACTGACGAAGGTCATTCCAGTTTTAGTAATCACCCTGGTCATAGTAGTGGTCATTCTTTGAGGGGTTCATTGTCTAGTTATTCTATTAGATGTGGCTATTCCAGGTCCTCCAGATCTTCTAGTTTTGATCCAACTCCTAGGGCATGTTATGGTTGTAAAGCTTTTGGTCATTATTCACATAATTTCACTAGTCATGGGGTGATTATTACGCAACTCAAATTATTCCACCTATTAGAGTAGTTCATCCTCCAGCTAGAGGTGGTATGCATAGTTGTAGGGATAGTCCCCAGGGTGCTCATCGAGGTTCTCAAGAAATAAAGATAGGAGATCAGTCAGAAGCCATGCCAGGTAATAGACGTGGTCAATTGTATGTATTACCTGCTAGACCCAAGGCTGAGTCTTCAGATGTTGTTATTTCATGTATGATTTTAGTGTGTTTTTAGTCAGAATTTGATGTATTTGATTCAAGATCCACTTATTTTTATGTTTTTTCTTATTTTGCTACAAGGTTAGAGTTATCTTGGGATTTTCTATCTTTCCCTTTACGTGTATCTACTCTCGTAGGTGATTCTTTAGTAGTAGATTGGGTTTTTAATCTTGTGTTATGACTACTAGAGATGTTGATCTTATTATATTGGACATGGTGGATTTTGATATGATTCTAGGCATGGACTGGTTATCCACTATCTTGCGGTCATGGCTTGTTTTGCCAAGACTTTTACCTTAGCCATGTTCGACATACCCTCGATCATGTGGAAGGAAGTTTTTAGTTGCAAATCAACGGGGATTATTTCTTATATATATGCTAGTAGACTTATTTTAAGGGGTTGCGAGTCTTATCTCGCTTATATTTCTGATGTTAGTGTAGAGAGTCTGTTGCTCAACTCTATTCCTGTAATCCATGAGTTTTCTATTGTTTTTATGTTGATCTGCCTAGTATACCTCCTACCTATGAGATTGAGTTTGTTATTGACCTTGAACCAGGAACCCAACCTATTTCTATGGTACCTTATCATATTGCTCCTTTTGAGCATAAAGAGCTAAATTCTCAGCTTCAGGATCTTCTTAGTAAGGGTTTTATTAAACTAAGTGTGTTCCCTTGGTTAGATCCTATGTTGTTTATGAAGAAATATTGCTCCACGTAGATGTGCATGGATTATAGGTAGCTTAATAAGGTGACAGTGAATCTTCATTATCCTATGCCTCACAATGATTGCTTGTTTGACCAACTTTAGGGTGTAGTGGTGCTTTCTAAGATTGATATAAGGTGTGTTTACCATCAGTTAAGGATTCAGGCCGACGATATCCCAAAGACAACATTAGGGCCCATTATGGTCATTATGAGTTCTTGGTAATGTCTTTTGGGTTGATTAACACCCCAGATGTATTTATGGATCTTATGAATCACGTGTTCAAGCCTTGCTTGGAATTCTATTTTATTATGTTCATCGACAACATCCTTGTGTATTCGAGGAGTAAAGAGGAGTACATGCAGTATTTAAGAATTGGGCTCCAGACTTTAAGAGATAATTTGCTTTTTGCCAAATTCTCTAAGTGTGAGTTTTGGCTGGAGTCGGTGACATTCCATAGGCATGTGGTATCTAAGGATAGGATTATGGAAGACCTGACAATGATTGAGGATATTTATGATTGGGCTAGGTCTATATCTTTGATCGAGGTTTGTAACTTTATTGGCTTGGCTAGTTATTATGGATGATTCATTGAGGGTTTTACTACTAATTCAACACCTATGATGAGATTGACTGGGAAGGATGTTCTATTCTAATGGTCTAAGGAGTGTAAGTTAATCTTTAGTAAGCTCAAGGAGTTTCTTATTTTGGCTATTCCTATTAAGGGTGAGGGATTCACCGTGTATTTGATGCTTATGGTGTTGGTTTGGGTTTTGTGTTAATGCAATAGGTTCTTGTCATTGCTTATGCTTTGAGGAAGCTTAAGGTACATAAGTACAACTACCTCACTTATGATTTGGAGTTTGCAGCGGTAGTTTTCACACTTAAGATTGGAAGGCATTAGCTTTATGGTGTGCATTGTGAGATTTTCATAGATCATTGTAGTCTTTAGCATCTTATGACCTAGAAAGAGCTTACTACTAGGCAACATAGATGGATGGAGTTTCTTAAGGATTATGATATCTCCATTTTGTATCATCCAGTCAAGGCGAATATAGTAGTAGATACTTTGAGCCTGAAGGCAGTATGGGTAGATTGGCTTGTATTTTAGTTTCTTAAAGACCATTGGCATGGGATAATCAGTCCTTAGCCAACTTAATGGTTTGACTTGATATTTTATTCCCTAGGAGAATTTTCGTTAGAACAGAGGAGAGATACTTACTATTTGAGAAAATTTGGGATTGGTAATTTAAGGATAAGAGAATTTGCATCCTCCGTGATTAGGTGTTAAGTAGAGAGTCCAAGAAGGCAACAATAGGTTCTTGAATCTTGTTCTTGGGAGGTGGTTAGGGTTTTTCTTTGAGAGAAAGATTGAATAATAATGTGTATTATGCTTTTAGGAGGCTAAAATTAAGTGTTATGGGCAGATTTAGGTGAGAGAAAGTGACCAAAGTTCTCCTAGACCCTTTAAGAATTGAAATAGCATATGAAACCGTTCTGTAATATGGTGGCCATCGCATCACGTCGCTAATTGCATCGATCACCAACGCATTGCGTCCCAATCACGTTGTCTTACTGCCTCTCACAAAAAATACCATAACCTTTTGTTCGGGTATCGGATTAAGGCAAAATTGGTATTGTTGGAAAGAAAATTCAATTATCTATAGTTTGGTGGATCTTGAGATACAAAATTCTATGTATACAAAAATTTATACAAGTTCAAAGTTGATCCTTGTATAATTTAATACCAAACTTTGATGATTCGAAGGCTCTTAGCTCAACTTTTCTCTAAGTGATTTCCATGAACATTTTTCACCTTATAATCACTTAACTCACTAGTATAAGGATCATGACACATGAATTTAAATATGAGTCATGGGATTAGAGTTTACACACATAGGAACAATGGTTCGATTTCTAGTTCAAAAATATGGGGCGTTACACAGACTGACCATTGGTCTATAGATGAATGGTTGTACTTAAATCCACCTGAGTACCCAAATCCTCATGAAATGCTCTCCAAAATCTTAAAGTAAAAGTATATCCATTCTTTGAAATGATAGAAATGGGCACACCATGCAAATGGACTATCTCTCGAACATTTATAAGGGCTAATGTCTCAACACTAAAGGACCTCTGAATAGGAATAAAATGTATTGACTTGGTCAAATGATCTACAATGACCCAACTACCATTAGAACCAAATAAAGTTTGAGGCTTACTGAAACACCTTAGGAATAGTACCATTCCAAAATTTCCTTGGTTTTGGACTTACTAGACTTGGCATGACTCAAAAGTACCAATCATACCTTTGAATATGATTAATGGGATAGCTTGAGGGTTCAATCATATGTTAGGAAGTGTACTTAGCTTGGTTACTGCCCAAGATATGAGTCATATCCAAAGATACGAGTGGTGCAAGGCAATTCGTATACTGCTTGATTGAGTTGTCTTATGGAGTCTGCGCATGGTACGATTGGTGGATAAGATTAAGTGTACAGCTCCAACCCTTAGGTATGATTTAGGGAGGTGTGAGTAAGATAGGAACTAGTGTTTAGGATCTTGGCATGGTCTTGGGTACCAGTTGAGGTACCACACTTACCCTAGGATATAAATGGTAAAGGTGAGTCATACCCTAGATCGTGGCTTGTTTTAGTTTTAAGTCAAGGGTAGTTAGAACATTTCTTACTTCAAATCCCTTATGTTCTCATGATATAAAACCCTTGATGGCCTTTCATAACACTTATTAAAGGATAGAAACACTCCAAATACTCTCTCAAACTTAATCTTAAAAATTTGAGGCTAGGGTTTCTTCATGTGGTTTTCAAAGGGCTCAAGAGTCATGTTTCTCTTTAGAATCTTCTTGTATTAGGCATGTACTCCTTCCCTCATTGTTTTTTCCAACTAAAGGCATGTGTATTGAGTTTTAAATATTGATTTATGAATCGTGAAAGGTGATTTTTGAAATATATGCTAGGGTCTTGATACATATGGTTTGGTATTAGTTTAAACTATGTTGTTACATGTTTTTTTTGTAATGATTTGCATATATTGGTACTTTTTGGTTATTTTTTAAAAAATGGATATTGAGTAACCCTAATTATTGTGGTTTATTCATTGGTTTTTGTCTTGGTAAAGGTATGCCCTCAACTTGTTTGATAACATGCCTAAAAGAATGTTTCAACTCTATTATCGAACTTTCATTAGAACTCTTACATAGTTTGGTCTGGTAATTGAGCAATAAATAGATTTTGATGGCTTTTCATGTTTTAAATGGTTTAAATGATATAAATGGTTTGAATGTTTAGCATGGTCATAAATGGTTTGGAATGGTTTAAAAAGATTAAATGGTAAAGCCTTGGTGGCTATGAAATTGGTTATGCTTATGGGGTGCATGGGAATCCCCAAAGTGGTTTAATATGGTTAATGGAAGGGTACATGGAATCCCTTAAAACTATACATGGTTGGCTATTGATAGTACTTACATGTATAGTCGGTGTGACGATACCAATACTAATGGACTTAGTTAATAAATGGTAACTGGATTAGTTGGTTGCTTGGTAATGGTTTCAATTGGTCAATAATAGCAGGGTGTGTAACAAAGACATGGAAGGTGGAGGTCTAGAGAGGAACAAAACTAGAAACTCAAATTTTTCGAAGTGAGATTTGGTCTTGGTAATCATGTGTATAATGTCACACTTTATATTTGGGGGATGTACTAGTCATCCTAGGTTTTCTTTCCTTGTCATGTGGCTTCACGCACTGGGGACCTTTCAGCAGTGGGAGCTAAACTTATATAGCTCGTGGGTGGTTTAGGATGGCAAATCAACACAACCTAGGTAATGGTTTTAAAGGCATGCTAAACCTAGTCCCCCTTCCCAACATGGTTATATATGTATGGTTGTATGCATTATGGATGATTTTACTTGTCTTTGTAAATGTCATTATTTTATCCTTATGTTGAGTTCATGCTAGTATTCATTCATTAACCTATCTTTGGGAAACTGCATACCTACACTATATAGGGATCGGCCATTCTACCTACTTAGTGATTGGATTCGAGGAGAGTCGATGTTGGATTGAAGTGATGTGCTTACATAGTATGGAAGGCATCTATATTATGTCATGGGTTACTTTACGTATTTCTTGTCTTTTATAGACTTTGGTTTTTGGCTATGGTCGAGGGCATGTCCTGACTAGGTACTCTTTGGTTGGTCTAGAGAATTTGTATGGATAACTATGGACTTAGGTATGGTATGGATTGGTTATGTTTTATATATATATATATATATATATATACATATATATACATGCATCAAATTATTATAATTAGTTTTGGTTTATGGGTTTTGATATTTATTTGGTTGGTCATTGGGTGGTTGGACTTGGTAGAGTTTGTCTCGGATATAGAATTATCCTAGAGTCACCACATGGTTGGATATGCTATTTTGTTATATATTTATAATTCATCTGACTTAAGGTATGTGTTTGGTGGTTAGGTTGGGTAACGGGGGCAGTTCGTGATCCTGGTTGGGCTTGGGAATGTCCATTACGACATGGCCCTGGTTTGGGTCCTGTCTAGTTAGTATCAGATCTTTAGGTTTTTGTGTCATGGGTTGTCCATAAAGACGTGCCAAGTAGAGTCTTTCTTATGGGTGTGTCGTGCACCACACTTATAATTAAGAGGCTACGAAGCATTTAGGAATGTTTTACTTTCTTTATTATTCAACTTTCAGGCTATGGAGTGTAAGGTCTTGAACTCTTTTCTGAAATCTTTCATCGTTTAATATTTGGATAATGTCTTCTTAATGATCTAAAGTTTGTGGAAACTCACCTGTCTCACTCGAGAACAACATGGATGGATCTAGTCCAACTCATAAGGCACAGACCCAACCAAGGGTCGTAGCTTCTAGTTTTCTCATGGAGTCCCGTCGGTCTCCAATGACCCTATATCAAAAGGTGATACTCATACTCGATTTCCACAAGGAGAGGTTATGAATGCTGATTTTCATCATACTAATATTCTATTAACCCAAATAGTGACAACTCTATCATGCTCCTCCTGTCCTATTGGTATAGGGAATGAATAAGGTAAGGTTGGTAAATAGGTAATGTAAGGGGGTTTCGATCTTCTGAACAATAAGAGGCTCCAATGGTATACTTGTAAATGGTCCAAAAAAGAAAAGTTGGGTGAGTACTAACTCTTATTCTATGTCTTATGTTCCCTACCCAAATTCAATTAGGAGGAAGGTGTTTTCAGATTGGTAAATTCTTTGAGCCAACGCAGCCCATTCTGCATCATCCTATTTTTTTATAAATTTTATAGTTGGTCTTACCATGGTTGTTGTGAGAAAGAATGGAATCAGTATTTTAGTTATGGTTAGTTGGGTCTTGTGTGATGAGGATGTCCCTATGGGTTGCCACTTGGGAAAATAAAGTATTGGCTAATACCTCTGGTTTTGATAGTGGTCAGGATTGTCCCAATGTTTTTACTATTCCTCAGGAGTTCAAGGCATATTTTGATGCCGATGTTGGTATGTTAAAAACTCTTTTCCCTATGGTGTGTATAGTTTACTTAGTTCTGGTCCCCTCTCTTTCGTAACCTTATTTGTGGTTGTGTATTTCGGTCTCAAGATTAATTCAGACTCTTTTCTACTTCTGTTTCTACCCCAGTAGGTGACTCTGTGATTATCAAAAGAGTCTGTAAGGGGTGTGTGGTATCTGTTGGTAGTAAAGAGGTCTTGGTGGATTTATGTGGGACTCGAATACCGTGGATTTTGATGTCATTAAAGGAAACAGATTGGTTGCACTCATGCTATTCTTCATTAGATTGTTGAATCCATAAAAAACTCGCCTTTAGGCTTCCTTGTAATCTGGTTATGGAATGGGAGAATGGTTTCATTTGGCTCCTTAGTTTTTCAGGGAAAGGTTATATCTTAGATCTTGGAGATTGGTCTCCAAAGGGATGTCCTTATTAGTTGGTTGGGTTAAAGATCCTAACTCGGAAGATCTTTCTTTGGTTTGGTTTTGGTAGTGGATAAATTTTTTGAGGCCTTATTAACGACCCTCATCGTGTCTTTCTAATTGGGAGGTCGATTTAGGATTGGTCTTGTATTGGACACTTGTCTAATTTCTATTCTTTTTTTTACAGAATAGTACTGGTGGGGTTAAAAGAGCTTAAGGAGTGATTTTTGGACCTTTTAGATAAAGGTTCTCTTCATTTTAGTGTTTCTCCATGGGGTGTTTTGTTCTTTCATGCATAAGGGTAATGGTTTCCTTGGAAATGGATAGGTTGTTGGTTGGTGGATAAAGAATTTGGAGTGTCCTTCTTGTTGAGGGGACCATAAATGTATATTCCATTCTATATGAGATATTTTGATAGTATTGATTGGTAGTTGGTAGATCCTAAGCTTGAACCTAGATGCTTGATCTTGGTAAAGGGAGTATGGTACCTCAGGAATAACAATATAGGAACTGTAGAGGGTAATTTGGTAGGTCAGGGGTCCAATCATTAGATAGGTTAGCTCATAGAGCTTGCAAGTATCTTTGTCCGTATAGTTGTATTTTATTACTTGCATGAAATTGATTATTAAATTCATGGTTTTGAATATAGGTTTTGGCACAACTAAAGTATTTGACAGGACTACTTATTTAATTGATTTACCATGGATTATGATGCATTATACATGCTTTGTTTATGTTTATGAACATTGGTGGATGCATGGGAATGTTAAATAGATTTTTAGGTACTATGGATTCCCCAATTACTTGGTTCTGATCTTGGAAATTATATGCCCTCAAATTATTTTTGAAAGTGCCATTAAATATAATTTTGTCATATGGTTTGACTATTCTTGAATCTTTGAATTGCATACATAGTTAAAGGAACATGAATTGGTTTTGGTTAGATTCAAATGATTTTGAAAAGGCATTGGGTGCCATGTTTTGATTTTAAATGGTTTTGGTTTAATTGGAAACCTTGGAGTCAATTTAGTCTCATGGTTTTTGCATGTCTATGTTCGGCTCTAGGTAGCATTTGGTTAAATGAGGTTTTGGGTATAGGAGACCCAAGCATCCCTATTCTACTTCTTTGGTGATACCCATTAGAATAGAGAATTGTGTTCGTAGATATGATGGGATGAGGGTTGGTGGTTAATCTTAAATTTTTTTCTAGCGGTTGACTTCAAAGGAAGGCCGGGTTGCATATTCTAGTGATACTCTTGTCTCTCAGTTACGAGATTACTCTACTAGTATTGTATTCATTCTTATAGCACCTATGACTAAGGTTCACACTTTCCATTCACCTTGTTCTCTGGATATAAGACTTGGCCTTGTGTTATGTTACTCATGGTATTTAAGGTTGTGTTTCTTTTGGTGTCCAGTCTTAAGGACTCCTCGTATTGTAAGGTTTGGTCGGGATTTTTCTTTATTATGGTCTAGCTGGTTGTTGTGAGGTACTTTGTGCCTATAGTGTCGTGTCTTATCTTTGGGATGTTGCCTTGGGAAGCATGGATAACTCTTGTAATTCAGTTTCTTAAATGACTCTTCTTATGCTGGGATAATAGTGGTTTAGGATGTATGGTGATTTGTTGAAATGGGGAATGTAGAAGCCCCAAAATGGGGGAGAGTCTAGGGTGACTACTAACAGTTAAGGTTTTGGAAAGTGAGGTAAGGTTGTTATCATGAGGAATGGTTAGGAAAGGAATAAGTGGTGGAAAATCCTTATGGAGATGGTAGAGGGTGCTAGACCTTTTGATGGATATATCATACCACGAGTTTATAAGCAGTAGCCTTGAATGTTGTGGTTGTTAAATAAACTAATAAGTGGTGTTGGGTACCTGAGATGTCTGGTAGAGCATGGTTTTATGAATTATTTTTATGGCTTAGTAGTTGTATGATTTTGGCAGTTCAATTATAGGCTTGGGGTTTTTGTTATAGTGGTTGACATGGTTTGACCATGTCTTTTGCTTATGGTTTTCTTGTTATAATGGTGATGGAAGCGGAGTAGTGTTTAGGGATAGATGTAAGGAGTAGGACCCAGTGGCTTAACTTAACTCTTTTTTTATTTGGTTAGGTTTGAACAGGGAAGTGGTGGTGTATAGTTAGACTCAAGCTCTCATAGTGATGTGTCTTGGTAAATTCTAAATTTAATTGGACTTGGTCTTTAGCATGAGTCCATTTATCTGGTAATCTATGTTGTATGGGGTGTTGATGGTTCTTGGTTGGTTGGTTCCTTTATGTGGTATTTGTATCTCAAATTTCTTGTTCTTTAAGGGGGTCTTGATGAGGATCAGGGAATGGTAAGTTTACCAGTTGTGAACAAAAGGTGTGTCTTTGTTAAAGGTTCCATTATGGAACTAAAAGTCCAAGAAAGTCATTAGAAATGAGGAAGGGGACATGGAGTCCAAGAGTCTGTGTTGGTTCTTTGTTTCGGGAATTTATGCGTAAGGTGTGTACTCTTCAACACGTCTTTTTTGTTATCTAACTTGTTTAAAAATGAGGAATGGATCCCATTTTATCTTTGTTTTCTAAGTTAGGTAGAGCTCAAAATGGGGTTGTTGGGGTGTAAATCGTGTTTGGGTTATGTAGTGATCTTCTCACCTTGGTTATGTGTCCTTGCTTCCTATTTTGTTAGAGGAAAAGTTTGTTGGGTGTTAATATGTTATCTCATACATTTACCTTACCCTTACCCATCATTCGAGAATGAATGATCCTAGTGGGGGAGACTTAAACACCCTAGGAATAGGACCCTTGTAAAATTTCCTTGGCTTTAGACTTACTGGACTTGGTACGACTAAAGAGTACCAATCGTACCCTTGAATACAACTTGTTGGATAGATTGAGGGTTCAATCATATGTTAGGCAGTGTTCTTAGATTGGTTACTGCCCAAGATATGACTTATCAATGTAAAAGTCGTAGCCAAAGATACGAGTGGTGCAAGGCAAGTCGTATGGTGCTGGTTGAGTTGTCTTGTGGAGTTTGCCAATGGTACGGCAGGTGGGTATGATTCAGTGTACAACTCGTACCCTTAGGTATGAGTTAGGGAGGTGTGATTCATACAGGAACCAGTGAGTAGGTTCTTGGAATGGTCTTAGGTACGAGTTGGGGTACCACTCGTACCCTAGGATATGGATGGTAAGGGTGAGCCGTACCCTAGATCGTGGCTTGTTTTAATTTTAAGTCAAGGGTTATCCGAAAAGTTCCCACTTCAAATACCTTATGTTTTCACGTTATATAACCCTTAGTGGCCTCTCATAACACTTATTAAAGGATGGAAACACTCCAAATACTCTCTTCAAAGGGATCAAGAGTCAAATTTTTCTTCAAAATCTTCTTGTATAAGGAAAGTACTCCTTCCCTCATTGTTAGTTCCAACCAAAGGCAAGTGTATTGTGTTTTAAACATTGATTTATGCATAATGAATGGTGGTTTTTGAAATATATGTTGAGGGACGTGATGCATATGGTTTAGTATTTGTTTAAACTATGTTCTTACATGTTTTTAGTAATGGTTTGCATATGTTGGTACTTGTTGGTTATGGTTTAATAAATGGGTCTTGAGTAACCCTAATTGTGATGGTTTATGCATTGGTTTTGGTCTCGGTTAAGGTATGCCCTCAACATGTTTGATATAATTCCTAAAAGAATGTTTCCACTCTATTATTGAACTTTAATGGAACTCTTGATGGTTTGGTTTGGTTTGGTAATGGAACCATAAATGTATTTTTATAGTTTAAATGGTTTAAATAATATAAATGCTTTAAATGTTTGGCATGGTCAGAAATGGTTTGGAATGGGTTTAAATTGCATAAATGGTGTACATGGTTTGGAAGGATTAAATGGTAAAGCCTTGGTGGCTATAAAATTAGTTATGCTTGTAGGGTACATGGGAATCCCCAAAGTGGTTTAATATGGTTAATGAAAGGGTACATCAAATACCTTAAACCTGTACATGGTTGGTTATGGATAGTACTTGCAAGTATAGTCAGTATGACGATACCGCTACTAATGGCCTTGGTTAATAAATGATTAATGAAATTGTTGGTTGCTTGGTAGTGGTTTTTTGATGTGAGGTTTGGTCTTGGTGACCGTGTGCATGATGTCACACTTTATATTTAGGGGATGAACAAGTCATCCCAGGTTTTCTTCCTTGGTCGTGCGGCTTCATGCACTGGTTCCTTTTCATCAGGTGGAGCTGGACCCATATAGCCCATGGGTGGTTTAGGACAGAAAAGTTACACAACTCAGGTAAAGGTTTTAAGGGCATGCTAAACCCGGTTCCCTTTCCCAGTATGGTTATATATATATGTATGGTTGTATGCATTATGCATTGTTTTACTTGGCTTAGTAAATGGCATTATTTTATCCTTATCCTGAGTGCATGCTAGTGTTCACCCACTAACCCGTCTTTGGGCGGCTATGTATGCACAGTATGCAGTGACCGACCATTCTACTCCTCCTGCTTAGTGATCGGATTCGGGGACAGTCAATATTGGATTGAAGTGGTGAGCTTCCATAGTTCGAAAGGCATCTATTTCATGTCATTGGTTGCTTTACATATTTCTTGTCTTTCATAGACTTTGGTTTTTTGGTATGGTCGGAGGCATGTCCCATCTAGGTACTCTTTGGTTGGTCATGAGTCTTTGTATAGACAACTGTGGACTTGGTTATATACATGCATCATATTATTATAATTGGTTTTGGTTTATGGGTTTTGGCATTGGTTTAGTTGGTCATTGGTTGGTTGGACTTGCTTGGGTTTGTCACGGATATAAACTAATCCCAAAGTCACCGCATGGTTGGATACGCTATCTTGTTATATGTTCGGATTTCAGCCGACTCAAGGTATGCATTTGGTGGTTGGCTTAGGTAATGGGGTCAGTTCTCAGTCCTGGTTGCGCTAGGGATTGCCCATTATGACAAGTCCCTGTTTTGGGTCGTGTCACTAACCATTAACGAAATCTATGGTAATCCACTTCTATTTCCACTCGAGAATGGGCTACCTCTGAGTCAATCCACCTGGTCGCTAATGCTCGGCCTTTACCTACTGAAAACATAGTCAACGAGCTTCAAAGTCTGCCACATCCTTCTTCATACCACTCTACCAATAATGTTGCATCAAATCTCTATACAACTTGGTTGTGAAGGGATGAATGAAATATCTATAGTTGTGAGCCTTATGAAAAATCAACTAAATCAGTTCATCGATACTCGATACACAAATGCGACCATCAAGTACGAACTACATGAAACTGACCACGCCCGCCACCTGGCTGGTCACCTGACCGACCTCTTGCCCTTCCTGCCTGATGACCTCCTAGAGTACTCTAAAACCACCCCTGCGACTATGAGAACCTCCTCTAGCTGAGGGATGAACTACTCTTGTAGGGGAAAAACTCTCAACTAAAGAAACAATCACCCCCAAAAGAGGGTACTCTCGAGAATAGTGACCAAAACCCCCACAGCTATAATATAAACCAAAAGCAGAACCAAAACCAATAAATTTGACTGACCCTGAGTAACCATAACGAATAGAATAACTAGAAGATAAATCCCTCGAATAATGAACGCCACCCTAACCAGGGCAGTCTCTGGCACTAGACTGATCTCCATCAGTAATCTAAAGAGCTGGCTAAACAAGTCGACTAGGCTTACTCTGAGGCTGATAGGATGGATATATAGAATACCCACCATGAGGACTACTACCCCTAAATTGGGAACTACTATAGCTCCTAGTAAAACTACTATAATTCTAGGCCACTTATCATTGCCTCCTTAGGCCTCACAATGCATCTCCTCCATTACCCAAGCGTGATCAAAAACCTCATCAAAAGACCTATCCGCAACAACCAAACTCTGAGTATACATACAAATAGGAAGTTTTAACCCTCTAATAAAAATGAGCCTCATACTCTGCAATTGTTATGGAGCCCTGCTCCAAACTAGATAAATAGTCCCTCAAATGGTGTCTAAGGGTATGAGGCATGTACTTCTCCAAGAACAACTCAGAGACTATCCCATTCCACTGTCGAGAGACTTTAATATAATTACAAGTAAAGAGAGAAGATCCAGCTGGTCTAGAATTCATTAAAACTCTACACCAATGTCGAGCAGCCAAGTCCAACTGAAATGCAGTGTAAACCACACGAGTTTCAACAAGGCCCAAATTACGGAGCCTAGCCTTAAAAGTAATCAAAAACTCATATGCATCCTTGCTCAGAGCACCAGAAAACCTAGGCGGAGCCAATCTCAAGAATATTCCATGCATCTTGTACTCCTCAAAAGTCATATCAGGCTGAGCAACCATTCGCTGAGAATCTACCGAAGGAGAAACTACCGGTGTAGGAGGAACCTCAACTCTATAACCCGTAGATACAGGTTATTCCCTACCTCCGTACCACTCCAATCTGTAGACTGAGTACCATCAGATGGCATATCACTAACTATCCCCAAAAGCTAAACCACTACATCTCTAATCACCAAAAAGGAAATAAACCCTGGTAGAGCCTAGGCTGGTCCTTTGGCCCACCATTGGCTATGGAAGAAGAACCTCTGGCTCAAGAGCAGGAATAGGACCTAGGGAAAGTATCCTATCTGACCCTAGTTGCAGACATATCACGCAGTTTTCCAAAACCTCTTGGTTGTTCACGAACAACAGTAGGAGCCCGAGGCTTGGGACCCTCATCTCGTGTAATGGATGGACGTTTCCTAGCCATCTGCGAAAGAGTTAAGTCAAGGGAATGTTCTATAAACAAACTCAGACTCTTAGTATGATATGTGTGAAAGAAGTGAAGAACTCCTAAGAATATCTCATAGCCTTTCAAAGATAGGAAATCGACGTCATCGTTCTGAACTTCAGGACTTTACTAAACACTTGCTCTTGTACCAATAATATCGATGAAACCTGGCTCAAATACCAATTTGTAATAACCCAATTTTTGAGACATAATGGCACCTACTAAATCCCACTATTAGGTAAGCCTACCCATAACTAGGAGCTAACACAATAGGTTAATTCTGTAGAAAATGTCCAACATAGGGGAAATTTAAAGAACACAATATATAAGTAATAAAGGTTCTAGATAAAATAAATTGTTGATAAAAGATACCAATCCTACGACCTGGAAGTGCCAGTACAAGAGCATCTAATAGTATCAATACAACTCAAAAACTATAAAAGTCAGTACATTTATCTCAAATCGAAAGACTAAATATAAAATATAGTGGTAAATGGAAGGCTTAAACTCTAAGAGCTCACTCTATCTCTGAAAATCAGTTACCGCACAAACAATGATAAATAGTGACAGCTAGTACTCGAATGTGCAAAAAAAAGGTATAGAAGTATAGAATGAGTATCAAAACAATGGGTACTCAGTAGGCATCGTTGGCCAACTGAGCTAAACAATGATATAAGTATGATAAATGTAAAATAACATAACTAAGTCAAGGTACATAATTTAACCTAAATCACCTCCATTACCGCTGTATAAAATAAGAAAACAACCAAAATAATATCATATCATAATATGATATCATACAAGAAATTACAAGCTACAAAATTAGCTTCCATATGCTAATTGGTTCAGAAAAGTAAAAAAAACTCGTAACAGCCTCCCATACGACGGGAGAGTAGACTCAAGAGAAGAGTAAAGAAATCAACCAACATTGTAGCTGACTTTCATTGGCATTTAACCATTATTCCATAATTTACTAACATTTCTCAACTTAACCACATTCCATAATGTTACCATCGTTTAATAGCTTTACTATTGATACTCAAAAATCCCCATACATAAGCCATCCATCTATTATTAACTATTCCATTTAATCACTAGTCATTAATTATCAACTAACCATCATTTGTCAACTATCCATTTTACCACAAGAGTCCAATTTATGTTGTGCTACGTTATAGCCATTCCCTTATGTTACTAACTTAGCAAATTGTCACTTCCAATCTCACACCCCAATATCATAAAGAATAAGGATTATATCATCATAGCATAATATGCATATCTAGACTCGAACTGCTAAATATAATCAATAGCCAGACTCGAGCAAGTAAATATTCATTATCTAAATTCAAATCAGTAAATAATCAATATCCAGACTCAAACCAGTAAATAATATCCCATATAGTCATAATCATACTCCAAACTCGAACTGGTAAATATATCAATATAGTCATAATCATCCTTCAGACTAGAATCGGGTATATAATCAACAGAATAAAATTTCTCCAGACTCAAATTAGATATATATGTAATCAACATCATGGATAGCATCATCAATAACATAAATAGTAGCATAATCAAAAGGAGTCAACCCTCACCTTAATCAATGTAGCCATCAAGCATCAACATTTCTCCATGTTTCCTCAATACACATTTCCAATAGTAAAGTATGATTAAACAGTTTGCTAAAGCTAACATATGTCATAGCCTAACGTGATTTAAGAGTCCATTTTTAATCGGTGAGTTCCATTTTAGGAAAATTTCTACCCGAACGAGGTTCAAGGTATCTAATATCAACTTTTAGATGTTAACAAGACTCAATTTGTCCTAACATAGAAAATTCACCTATGTGAGCAACTAGGTCAATTAAGCCTAATTTGAGTTATCCAAATCATTTACATTCTAGACATAAGTAATGAAGTCCAATTCATCTAAGGCATAAGTAAACAAGCTAAGTATTTCAACTCTACGATTCCAATTCCAACTAACTAAAGTCTTGCATTTTATCAAGCCAACATTTAAAATCAATCCAAATCTAACATAATAACATAAGAATACTATGAGATAGCTCAATCAAACATGGAATAAACCTAGCCTACCACATGCTGAAGAAACTCAACGAACCACTAAACCTTCGTTTTTCCCTTTCGAGAAGCCTTCTGAAGATGCCACACTATTAAAAATACATTCTACTCATCAATACATGAAAATCAATACTTATATTGCACCATTGTGGTTTGGGTCTAGAAAACACCTTAAAAAACCCTATGTGGGCCCCACTTATGAAAATTGCATTTTTCAAAACCAACCCAATATGCTATTAAGCTCAAGAATTCATTACCCTCAACAATGGGTAAAAACCAAGCTAAACTGGGGTTAAAAATCAATCCCTAAGGATTTTGGGGTTTTTTTGCAAATAATCAAGAAATTTCACAAAGAAAAGGGTGAATTCTTACCTTAAGTTAGATCGGAAATTAAATGCTAGCCATGCTTCCTAATCACCAAAAAACTTCAATTTTAAGTTAGCACATTATTTTAGGGTTTATCACTCAAAGACAAGATGACAAATATCCAAAATCATGGAAAAGGGCTCAAATTATACCTAGTCTAGGGCCTCGATTGTTACTTTTGCAACCAGCAGGCGTGCTGTCATATTAAATTGTGGTCTGCATGACTTGTTGCGATCATCAGACATATACGCCATCGCACCACCGCGATCGCAACCCAAGGATGGCAATCTCGACTGCATCAGTTGATAGTTGAAAACTTTGAATTCTTCCAAGGCTCTCGGGATTCATTCGGCATCCCGTATATACAAATGAACTATGTAACCAACCACACTAAAATAATGTTTTGGACATGATGACGCACTTGAATTTTCCATCCGATCGTGTTTCTACCAAATATGGGTCCCATATTTCCCACACCTATAATTTATTTTCTCAACATTCCAACCAATAGGTCGAAAAAAGCTTAGGTGCCTCGGGACTCAAACCGAAGGTCTACCTAGCCTAAAATTGATATTCTGAAGCTGTCAGAGTCAAAATTTCCATGAGAACATTTTACTGAAGTTTTTTCTTGGTGTCCATTTAGAACCAGCAAAGACATCAAAATAGGGAATTGGCTCTGAATATCTAACAAACTGTCCGATAACAAAACTATCAATCGCAACAAGTCATAAATGACTTGGGGTAGCTATGAAAAATCTCTAACAACCAAAATAAGTGGAAATATGGAAAGTGATCTAAAGGTTTGTTATATTTCTCTGGAAATATGGACCTCAGATAAAAGGGTCCATAAGGGACTTACGATATCAGTATACAATGGTTGGTCCAAAAACAGGACTTCAAAAAACTATCATAATCAATCTACTCTGTCTAGTACCATATATATATATATATATATATATATACATATATATTTATAAGTGCACAGACTCAAACCATGACTAAAAAGTGTAAATCTATAAATCTATTACCCGAGATCGTTGTTGGGACTAAATCTCCATAATAGTGTAGAAAGGGTCGAACTCTCTCTTGACCGAAGTAAAAAGTAGTGGAATAGTAATGGACTAGAAGAAATCTCCATCTAGTTTCTAGAATATCACCCTCAGTTTCACATCTCATAATTCATTCGATAAGGTAGTAGGCTTGTTGTTATAGAAGAAATCTATTTTTAAAAGATAAAAATGGGAATAAATCCCTTTTAGAAACAGTAGTAAAATTAAGAATTTGGTTGTAATCATACCAGTAATTAAATGATAATGCAGCTAAATTATGCATGCCATCACTAGTATCCAAGCAATACAACCATAAATATCTTAAAATCACAACCACCCCTCATAAGGGAAAGAGTACTAACTTGGTTCTCAACTGGTATCATAATCATGGCCTCCGACCTATAATATAGTTTTCAATATAATATTAACACCATAACACAGACACTAAGGTAAACTAGGGTATAAAGCTGCTACAAGTGTCTAAACAGGAAATATTACCCCAAACACTATGTAATATGAAAAGACTTATGCTAAAAGATTCCTTATTCTAATCTATAGTTAATTAAGCCCATCAAGTATAATAGGATTTTACATCCTTAAATGGTATTCTAGGCTAAGGTTTGGGTCACCTTTATATCCTAAATTACTTAAATAGGTTAGGTCATGCTATACTATTCATAAACATATCCTGTCATCCCTACCTAGTGTGTAATCTATACTATACACAATCTCATAGAGAAAAGTAGATCGAAGCCAATCTCAATATCGAACCATATTCTTGAACATCCATAATTTGTGTGTCCTTGTTCCATGATCCCGAAATGATGTTACACTATCAAAAGAGTAATCTATATATAGAAGTAAAATGATACCCATATTACTTTCTAAAACTACAGGCCCAAAATTGGGTCAATAATGGGCATATGGAGACGACAATTGGAATTCCAAAATTAAATCCATTAGGATATCCCTCAAAGGACAAGGAACGTAGGATCAAAAGTTGAGCACAAATGGACTACAATTTGAGGCTCAAATTAGCCTCGAGAGATGGCTAAAATTTAATAAAAAACATGAACTAAACAAAGGGGTTTAGGTCGAAGACTTACAAGGAAATTAGTGAGAAACGATCACCTCAATACCCTCAACTTCAACTTATGATTTTACACTTTTCTGTCTTCTCCAAGCTTTAGGGTTCAATAATGGCATAAAATAGCGAGAAAGTAGTAATTAAATCGAGACAGACGGGATTACATACTGCCACGGATTTGTCTTTTGCAAACGTGGAGGCCAAGGTTGTGAATGCGACGACCAGTATTAATACCCTTTGAGAAAGTAGCCAAAGTGTCGTGAATGTTAATCTAAAAGGAACTTACCTTCACAAAAATGGAATCTCAATCGAGAAGAAAGAGAAAAGATTGGGTTATCGACCCTTCATTGCAAATGCAATGGGAGGCTTGAAATCACGAAGGTCATTGACTTGACCTTTTTCAAACATAGTCAACTCCCCATGAATGCGAAGAAGAAGGATGCCTTGAACCAGATGTTGAACACCATGACTTTCACCAAGTCTACTAAGACTTCGATCGGGGGTTCGAGATTCTTTATTAATCCCAACCGCATTAATAAACTACACTAACATACAAAATTTGACATTTTGGACTCAATGGAACCATTAAAACTTTCTTCCGAGATTATTTCAATTAAATGTAGATCCCACACCTATAGTTCTATTTTAACCAAATTTTACCCAATAGCCCAAAATGAGTCTTGAAGTCTTGGAACCTTAACCAAGGGTCTTTTTAGCCTAAAATCAACCTTCCGAAGCTGATGACATTGTTGGGTTTCTCATCTGAGGTCATTTACTAGAAGTTTGGTCATAGACTAGTCCCTTAATAGTCTAAGCTCAAAAATAGGGAAGTGACCCTAAAATCCAAATAAACTATTAGATAACTGAGCTAAAAGTTCCCATTAGTCATAAATGACCTATAGCCTCTATAGGAAGGCATATGCCAAAAACATGCAGAAATAGAGAAAATGACCTAGAGGATCATTACAATATCCACTGCTTAATTTAATTGATAAGAAGAGACTGAAAGTTCAAAAGGATTAGTATTAGTCCCACATGCTCTGAGCAGGACTCCCTAGATAACCTCTAAGAAGAAATAATACTTTTAGGGGATTTCACCTAAGGTATTCCTTTCTCACCAACTTTTTTACTTAACTTCTCAAATGGACACAAACTTAACTTAAATAAATAACTAGTCTCTAACGGAATGGAGAACGATCGATGCATGCTAATGCAAAACACAATACACTGATATCCCATAGATACAAGTATAACTAGGTTTAAACTCAGCCAAGCTTTAGACAATCCAAAGCATGAATCATACATCTATTCATGCAACCAACTCCAAATCCCAAATACAACATTCCTTTGTCATTCCAAACTTGATATCTATACTGAATTATGCAAAATGTTATCCCAGTCCTACCCGCTCAATCACATCATATTGACCTTGAAGAACTAAAGTTGATTCACTAAAAATCCAAAATGGAAAGCATAAGAATAAGCCTATAAGGTGCTACCTGGACACACAAATAGAGATGATCAAATATCGTGTTCTCTAGATAAAGCTTCAACCAGTTCAGATAACCCTTGAACTTTATAATAATGAATACTAAACATAATCTCTCGGAGATAAATGATCCAATCTAGAATGCCCAATCTACTGTGGGTGAAACCATGCCAAGTACAACTTAATCACACTTCTTCGGCTAAGCCAACAATCCAACATTCTGACAAAAACTAAGAAACAAGGTCAAGAGTAATAAAAGAAAATTTTGTGTGCTATCGGACTATCCCTCGAGCTTGTTTCGAGCATAATCCATCTGAATTAAAGAAAGATGAGCCGATAGATAATAGTAGGCCTAGTCAACTTGCCAATAAATTCCCACTTAAATAAAAACCTTGAAACAGGTTGCCCAAGTTAAGCAATCCATATCTATAATCTCAACACAAATACTGAACTACTCGTCCTCAATTAACAAAACTATTCTTTTTGTGAGCAAGCATCCACATACAAAAATTCATTACGACTCCCAAGATGTCATTCAAAATAGTCAAAAATCACAATTGGAGTCAATAAATCTTCAAGAAGATCAAATACCCAATTAATTTCATTATCAAAAATCAACCATATGCCTCAAACCAATATCACCTTCAAAGACTAAGCATATATCCAGCAGCTCTAGCAAAGGCTTTTACTGAAAAGTAACCAAAGACAAAACCACAAATAAATCTAACACATGTAAAAGATACTAGCAATCAAATGCATATGTAATGGAGGGAATAATGCATCTAGGCATAACCAAGGCTACCAAGATTATGAAGAGTACTAAGGATAGCAAAAACTTAAGAAACTCAAAAAAATCAAACCTTAGTCGTAGTTTGGTCAATCCAATACTCAATCTATTACAATGAATGCCCATAAGTATATATTACCAAGGAGAATCACTACACAAAGCCACATTATGCTGTATAGATGTCAAAATGAAAATTTTTAAACTTGCCAATTTACACCCATTTTAACTTGGTTGAACCGTGAACCATATAGTTGAAAGAATAGAGTACCCAACTCAATATCAATATCAAGACCAAGAACAAAACCATGCAATGGACTATCCAAATCAGAAGAACCAATCTCAAATTTATCATCCTTAGAAATGGGCTACAGAAAAGATAGTTAATGTTAAAATCTTAGCAATCTAGAAAAGCAAGACATAGATTTTTCCACATCAAAAATAGAAAATAGGACCAAATTGCCAACTCTAGAATCACAACAAGCCATAAAAGACCAACCTATCTTTCACTCCCTCTCGACAATTGATCTAACCTTGCCAATAAAAGGGAAACAACCAACCATACCTTACTAACAAGAGAGAATCAATCAATAGTTAGCCATCTAGGCGAACTAATATGAATTGCAGAGAAGGGGTTTCTAACTAAATAATATTATTCTAGCCATATATCTAGTAAGAATCAATAACAACCAAAACAATAACTGTAGAAACAACAGCATAAGGTGCAAGAGGCACAAAAAATTAAAACATAAACAATACTACTCTAAGGTCATAACAAGGCCATAATGCCAAATAAAAAGGACTTTCACCCAAATATTATACCCTAAGGAAAAAATATGATACCGATCTACTCAATCCACTACTAAAAGAAATGATCTATGAGGGTAGTCATATATGCATAAAGATCTACACATATTCCACAATAGCTAATATGACAACATACAGGCGTAAAGTCATTAATTGGTATGAAGACCCTAACTCAATTCAAATAGAAATCAAAAAATAGTAAATCAAAATAAACTTATATTGATGAACTCCAAAGTCATAGTACTGACGTTCTTGAAGGAGTACAACTCTAAGCATGTCTAAACCCAGACTGAGCATCTAAATCACTAACTGAGGCACAAAGTGCACTACCACTATTTAAAAGTGCCACAACTAGATGAAACTAATGAGATGAGATGAATGACTTATAATCCCAAATTGGGAACACTCTATGGACTAGTGACCAGCCTCTATACAATCATAACAAACCCATAAAGCTCTAACCTAGAGAGAAATATGAGCATCTCTATCTAGCCGACCAATTAATGCCTAAGGCATCTCTACATGAGTGTTCATCCTCTATATAATTATAACATACATTAGAAGCTCTAGGATAGAAAGGAAAAAGTGTTGACCATATCTAAATAACCAACTCATACCTAGGGAATATCCTAGACCAATGACTAATCTCTCCACTGTTAAATCATGCTTGTTAGACTCTCTGATAACTACACTTGTTGACCCTGAATGGACGCCACAGACTAAAGATCTACACAGGATACTCCTTAATGTCAAATGAGAACTTTACCGGTTGTGACAACAATAACTGATTAATGGGCCACCTATAGCCTAAGATTCTACCTCAATAGAAATAATAATCTACAAGTAATGTAGATCCCTATTGGGGGGATCCCTACTCCTATATAGAATGACAATAACACTATACAAATAACATGGCCTTTTTAATGCCACCTCTACATTCCTTAATACATGCCCTCTCTGTAGCCCTCGCATAAATAATAACCTAAAGAAAAAAAGACATAGTTGCTATCAAATGCTTTGATACCAACCAAAGTGGCAAGGATAACTCTATGATAAATTTATGCACCATCTCATACCCTGAAGGATATAGTATAGGGGTATGTTTGACCAAGTCTTTGACATTTTTGGGGTAAATTTAAGCTAGGTAAAAGTACGGGGTGTTACAACATCTCCCCCTTGGGAATATTAGTCCTCAAATGAGACTGATTAAACTGAGAACTGCTGATAGACTGAGTTTATATTCTAGAAATGTATATCTAATGCATAGAATACATGACTAAGCTGATCAATAAGGTCCTGACTAAATATGCAATGATAACTGATAGTAAGATTATGGCTGTAACTAAATATAGAACTGAGTAGATCTAAGGATAACTGTTACCTTAAGTGGAGAACACTGACAAGCCTAAGATCATTTACTGAACATGTAAGAATGGGAATAGGAGACCATAAATATGTATGAAACATGATACACAAACTGAATAACATGAACTGAAATGATCCCTTGAGTACATAGCTTACAACTGAGATTGGAACTAGAGGGTCAACTATAAGTACCCATTACTCCAACTGGATTCATTACGTGAAGAGAAAATAAAAGGTTTAGATCATGATAGCTTAGGGGTTATAGTGCATCTTCCCCTTGGGATAGTATGTCCCTCGAGAATGTTGACTTGGCTGAGATACTAAGGAAAAGCATAAGAGGATGCACGAGGCACCTACTAACTGAATTGTGACAATATCCGTGATCTTAAACTAGGGCATGATACATAAAATGGGCTAAATTTGAAACTAATAGGATGTTCCATTTTGGGATAGGATGACTATATGGAAGGATAGGAAACCATATGAATTTGTCCACCTGACTGCTAAACTGAATTGTTGGCTTAATGAACTAACTCATATTAGCTTGTCAAAGATTGATGAACTCTAACACTTTGGATTCTCTCAGCTCTAAGGTAAAGAATCTGTCTAGGAAGGCCATAGAAAACTCTTCCCACTCTATGGGCTCTACTTTTGTACCCTTGTCTACCTTCCACTGCTTAAACCACGTATGGGATATATCTTGTTATTGCTAGGCGGATAACTCGGCACTTTCACTAGAAGTCCCTTCCATGATATTTGTGACTTTTTGAACCTGATCGAGGAACTCCTGTGGTTCCTCTTCTAACTTAGATCCTATAAAGGAAGGAGGATTCATTTGGGTGAAGTCCCAAATTTTGGTTGCAGCAGTATTAGCCACAGGGTTAGCTGAAACAGCAGCTGGCCGTTCATTCTAGGCTATGACTAAATTGGCTAGAGTAGTGAATGTAGCTCTAAATTCTGTATAAGAGACATGCTCATCTAGGGGATCTACCTAAATGGGCTGAGGTACTGACTGATTTCCGATTCTTCTTTTGTTAGTCCTTTTGGGAGGCATGTTCTGTAAATAAAAGAAAGATGCATAATTATACTGAGAGTATAACTTGAGCTCATGCTCACTCACATGACATGAATACTAAAAGAAGGGAAACTTTTCCTAAAACATCTCATAGCCTCCTATCCATAAGTATGGCGCACTACACACCCATGCACAAGACTCTACTAGATGTGGCTTTCAGAATTCTTAGGATACTATTGTACCTTAAGCTCTGATACCAAGTTTGTAATGACCCTAGACTACCTCCTAGTGATCATATGGTGCTTATGACCCCGAAGGACCGCAAGCCAACCCATGAATGATATCTGTTGAGAGCACTGAATAATAATACTATAATTAATATGGAAAAATAGGCTGAAAAGCCATAAGGTTCAAAATATCTAAAATAATGATAAACTATGACATCTGTAAAACTAAATACTGTCTGAAAATATAGTCTAAAAAGCCTTTAACTGAATCTGTCTGAAAGTGGAGTTGATGGGAGAATCCCCCGACTAACTCAATCTACTGAACTACTACATCTACTAAAATATGAAATAATAGAATATCCTAAAATGATGAGGACTCACTGCTAAATGTACTGCTGCTGGACGAATCTAAATCTACTATGCATGGTCGGGAACTGGAGCTTCCAAACCTATGATATGAAACAGCATAGCCCAGGAAAGTATGCATCAGTACTTAGGAATATACTGGTATGATAGATGAGTTACGGTTGAATGCAAGGGTTCATACGTATGAATAGTAACTGACTGAATGATATAAAGTAACTAAATATGAGATTACATGGATAATTGAAACTACTATAAATACAGAGTATCTAATACTGTGCATATATGTATACTATAATTAAGCTTTTCTGAAGCTAAGTACTGAGTTTTGATATGTGAGTAATTTATATCTAAAGTTACTGATAACTGATTTATTGATACTGATTGATTGTGTCTGACAGTCGTGATTCTGTAAAACTAAATTGAGTTATAAACTAAAGACTGAAACTGTGAGAGGTTATCATCTAAATGACATGCCCCAATCTGAGCTAATCGAGGTCCAACTTGTAAACCTAATTGGAAGGGTGTTCACACCATTCCACGGGTACTAACAACTACTGTGAAGTTAGTCCTAACTAACGGGTGACCCTTGAGATCATTTTGAAACTAACGGGTGATCCCTAAGTATGTCAGTCCTATCTAATGGGTGACATCACTTAACTTACACTGGCTATATAGTTCTGGAACTTAGGGATTGCTTCTAGGGATCTAGTCCTAGCTAACAGGTGAGACCCCATCCCTTGGCTCACTGGATGCTGAATCCTACTCCCAACTAAAAGATATTAATCTGATCATACTGGACTGGACTAGACTAATATAGAGTTTACTGAGTTTTCCTAAGTTCTGTAAGTGACTAAGTTCTACTGAGTTTTGCAAGTGACTAAGAGTACTACTGATCGTGACAAGACTGATACTATCCTACCACTGATACTGGCTCTAGGTAAACAACTAAATTCTTAGGTATTAAATACCCTCAGGACTCGTTAGCATAAAAAGTAAAGTAAAGCATCATCTTGAATAATATAACAATGTTCACTTGGTCATAATTCATTCATAGAGACATTTCATTAAACACTTATAAGGCAATAACTAAGGTTTCTTGGAAGATTCTTTCTTGAAGGTTCTTGGAAGAAATCCTTAGACTTGTTCTTGATTTCTTGAACTAAGGTTTTGCCTCTTTGAGAGAGAATGATTTTTTAATTTGGGGATGAATTGAATAATAAGTATGTAAGGACATTTTTAGGGATTAAATCCCCATATCGGGGCATAATAAAATCATGGGAAAGGACTGTTTTAACCCTAGGTGTCCTTTTAATTTTCATGAAAATTTTCAAAACTGGGCACCTGGCGCGAAGCACCACTATCACATCGTGCCACTAAAAAGTGGGAAACTGGCAACTGGGTTGAAGCCTTGTGCCTCTAGGACGAGCTAGAGTACCAGGTGGTACACTTTCTTACTAAAATGTCTCTAACTCTTCGCCCGGGTGTCGGATTTGGGCGAATTTGGTATCGATGGAAATCTTTTTCAATTTCCCACATAATGATAATTCTAAATATTGAAAATTCCACCAGTATAAAAGTGTAGTCATCTTTAAATCTAGTCTTTGACATTTTTGGGGAGAATTTAAGCTAGGTAAAAGTACGGGGTGTTACAACATCTCTACCTTGGGAATATTCGACCTTAAATAAGACTTATTAAGCTGAGGACTGCTGATAGACTAAGTTTATACACTGGACATGCATATATTTTACGTGGAATACATGGCTAAACTGATCAATGAATCCCTGACTGAATATGCAACGATAACTGATAGAAAGATTGTAGCTGTAACTGAATATAGAATTGAGTAGATCTATAGAAGGCTATTACCGTAACCTAAGAACATTGATAATCCTAAGATCATTTACTAAACATATATTACTAGGAATATAATAATATGAATGAGTTTGAAATGTGCTACATGAACTGAATATCGTGAACTGAGCTGAGCCCTTGAGTACATAGTTTACTGCTGAGATTGAAACTAGAGGGTCAACTATAAGGACCCATTACTCTAACTAGATTCATTATGTGAATAGAAAATGGAAGGTTTAGATCATGATAGCTCGGGGGTTGTAGTGTATCTCCCCCTTGGGATACTATGTCCCTTGAGAATGCTGACTTAGCTGAGATACTAAGGAAAAGCATGAGACGATGCACGGGGTACCTACGAACTAAAGCATGACTGAATATCTGGGATCTTAAACTGGGGCATAATACATGAACTGGGCTAAATTTGCAACTACTAGGATGTTCCATTTTGGGATAGGACAACTAGATGGAAGGATAGAAAACCATCCCAATTTGTCTGTCTGACGATTAAACTGAATTGTTGGCTTTATGAAATAACTCATACTACCTTTTCTGAGATTGATAAACTTAACACTTTGGCTTCTCTCAGATCTAAGGGAATGAATCTATCTAGGAAGGTCGTAGCAAACTCTTCCCACTCTATGGGATCTGCATCTGTACCCCTGTCTACCTTTCACTGCTTAAACCATATATGGGCTACATCTTGTAGCTGATAGGCTACTAAGTCAACACTTTCATTGAAAGTAACTCCTATGATATTTGTGACTCTCTAAACCTGATCGAGGAACTCTTGTGGGTTTTTTTCTGACTTAGATCCTATAAATAAAGGAGGATTCATTTGGGTTAAGTCCTAAATTATAGTTGCAGCAGTATTGCCCACTGGGTTGGCCAAAATAGTAGTTGTCCATTCATTCTTGGCTATGATTGAATTCGCTGGAGTAGTGAATACAGCTCTGAATTTTGCATAAGAGACATGCTCATCCAGGTGATCTACTTGAACGGGCTAAGGTGCTGACTAATTTTCGATTCTTCTTTTGTTAGTCCTTTTAAGAGGCATGTTTTGTAAATAAAAGAAAGACGTGGATTAGAATGAGAGTGTAACTTGAGCTCATGCTCACTCGCACGACATAAATACTAAAAAAAGGAAAACCTTTCCTAAAACATCTCATATCCTCCTGTCCATAAGTGTGGAGCACTATACACCCATGCGTAAGACTCTACTAAATACGGGTTTCAGAATTCCTAGGACACTTTTGAACCTTAGGCTCTGATACCATGTTTTTAATGACCCAGGATCACCCCCTTGTCATCACACGGTACTTACAACCTCGAAGGACCACAAGCTAACCTATGAATGATATTTTTTGTGAGCACTGAATAATAATACTGTAATTAAAGAAGAAAAATAGGCTTAAATGCCATAAGGTTCAAAACATCTGAAATACTGATAAAATATAACATCTGTAAAATTGAATACAGTCTAAAAATATCATCTGAAAAGCTTCTAACTAAATCTATCTAAAAGTGGAGTTGATGAGACAAACCCCCGACTAACCCAATCTACTAAACTACTACATCTACTAAAATATGAAATAATAGAATGTCTTCAAATGATGAGGACTCACTGCTAAATCTACTGTTGCTAGCCAAATATGAATCTACTATGCATGGTCGGGAACCTAAGCATCCGAACTTATGATATGAAATATCATAGCCCATGAAATATATGCGTCAGTACGTAGGAGTGTACTGGTATGCTAGAAGAGGTAAGGCTAAATATAAGGATTCATATGCATGAATAATAACTCACAGAATGATATAGAGTAACTAAATATGAGAGTACATGGATAACTAAAACTACTGTAAATATTGAGTATGTAATACTGTGCATATATGTATACTATAACTGATCTTTTCTGAAGCTAAGTACTGAGTTCTAATAACTAAGTAACTGATATCTGAAGTTACTGATAATTGATTTACTAATACTAATTGATTGTGTCTGACAGTTGCGATTCTCTAAAACTGAACTGAGTTCTAAACTGAAGACTAAAACTAAAATTGTGGGAGGTAATCATCTAACCGAGATGCCCCAATCTTACCTAATCGGAGTCCAACCTATAACCCCAATTGGATGGGAGATAGTACTGTGTCACGGGTACTAACAACTGTTGTAGAGTCAGTCCTAACTAACGGGTGACCCCTGATGTCAGACATAAGCTATTGGGTGATCCTTGAGTATGTCAGTCCTATCTAAAGGGTGACATCTCTTAACGTATGTTGGCTATGTAATTCTGGAACCTAGGGATTGCTTTTAGGGACCCAGTCCTAGCTAACGGGTGAGGTACCATCCCTAGGCTCGCTCGATGCTGAATCCTACTCCCAACTGAAAGACTTTAATCTGATCATACTGGACTAGACTAGACTAATACAAAGTTTACTCAGTTTTCCAATGTTCTGTAACTGACTGAGTTCGACTGAGTTCTATAACTGACTGAGAGTACTACTGATCATATCATGACTGAGAGTATCCTGCCACTGACACTGGCTCTAGGTAAACAACTTAATTGTCAGGTATTAAATACCCCCAGGACTTGATAGCATAAAAATAAAAGCAAAGCATCATCTTGAATAACATAACAATGTTTACTTGGTCATAATTCATTCATGGAGACATTTCATCAAACAGTTGTAATGCAATAACTTGTGCATTGATGGGGAATATATGTTAGCATGCTATAATGATATTATTTCATTCTCACAGATAGTTTATCAAATACATAAGAAGCATACTTGGTTCATTAAATCATAAACACTTAGGTTTAACATGGTTACAATAATCAACTTGCAAATTGAAGAGTTTATCATGAATATCATATAATTCAACACAAACTAGAATCAATTCTTGGAACTTGCAATCTAAATCATCGATTAAAATTCTAACAACATCATGAACATAAATTCAATCTAATTCAAACATGGAAATCATAAATCTGAGATCTTGTATATTTAAAAAAGGTATTCTTGGACTCTATGGTTGAAAGGAACCCATTGATGAACACCTAACATACCTTGGAAGATTCTTTCTTGAAGGTAATTGGAAGAAATCCTTAGACTTGTTCTTGATTTCTTGAACTAGGGTTTTTGGCTCTTTGAGAGAGAATGTTTTTTTAATTTAGGGATGAATTAAATAATGAGTAGCTAAGGACATTTTTAGGGATTAAATCCCCGTAACTTGGAATAATAAAATTATGGGAAAGGACTGTTTTAACCCTGGGCATCCTTTTAATTTTTTATGAAAAATTTCAGAACTGGGCACCAGGCGTGATGCATCACTATCGCATCATTCCACTAGAAAGTGGGAAAACGGGAACTTGGCTGATTCCTAGTGCCTCCGCGACGTGCTAGAGTACTAGATGGTACACTTTCTTACTAAAATGGCTCTAACTCTTCGCCCGGGTGTCGGATTTGGGCGAATTTCTTATCGATGGAAAGCTCATTCAATTTTCCACACAATGAAAAGTCAAAATATTGAAAATTACATATGTATGAAAGTATATTCATCTTTAAAGAAAGTCTTTGACATTTTTAGGGAGAATGTAAGCTAGGTAAAAGTATAGGGTGTTACAATATCTCCCCTTGGGAACATTCATCCTCGAATAAGACTGGTTAAGCTGAGGACTACTGATAGACTGAGTTTATATGCTAGACATGCATATTTGATACATGGAATACATGACTGAACCAATCAATGAAGTCCAGACTAAATATGCAACGATAACTAATACTAAGATTTTGGCTGTAACTGAACATAGAACTGAGTAGATCTAAGAAAAATGGTACCTTAAGCTGAGAACACTGATAAGCCTAAGATCATTTACTGAACATGTATGAATGGGAACATGAGAACATGAATTAGTCTAAAATGTGATACACGAACTGAATATCGTGAACTGAACTGAGCCCTTGAGTACATAGCTTACTGCTGAGATTGGAATTAGAGGGTCAAAAATGAGGACCCATTATTACAACTGGATTCATTACATGAAGATAAAATGGAAGTTTTAGTTCATAATAGCTTAGGGGTTATAGTGTATTGCCCCCTTGGGACATTATGTCCCTTGAGAAAGCTGACTTGGCTGAGATACTAAGTAAAATAATGAGATGATGCATGGGGCACCTACTAACTTAATTATGACAATATCTGTGATCTTAAACTAGGGCATGATACATAAACTGGGCTAAATCTGCAACTAGTTGGATGTTCTATTTTGTGATAGGACGACTAGATGGAAGGATGGGATACCATCCCAATTTGTTTGCCTGACTACTAAACTAAATTTCTTGCTTTATGTACTAACTCATACTACCTTGTCTGAGATTGATAAACTCTAACACTTTGGCTTCTCTTAGCTCTAAGGGAAAGAATCTTTCTAGGAAGGCAGTAGCAAACTCTTCCCACTCTATGGGCTCTGTATCTGTAACCCTGTCTACCTTCCACTGCTTAAACCACGTATAGTAGGCAGCTAACTTAGCAATTTTATTGGAAGTCACTACCATGATATTTGTGACTTTTTGAACCTAATCGAGGAACTCTTGTGGGTCGTCTTCTGACTTAGATCCCATAAAGAAAGGATGATTTATTTGGGTAAAGTCTCAAATTTTGGTTATAGCAGTATTGGCCACAGGGTTGGCCAGAACAGCAGCTGGCCATTTATTATAGGCTATAACTTAATTGGCTTGATTAGTGAATACAGCTCTGAATTCTGTATGAGAGACATGCTCATCCAGGGGATTCGCCTAACGGGCTGAGGTGCTGACTTATTTTCGATTCTTCTTTTATTGGTCCTTTTGGAAAGCATGTTCTGTAAATGAAAAAAAGATGTGGATTTGACTGAGAGTGTAACTTGAGCTTATGCTCACTTGTACGATATGAATACTAAAATAAGGGAAACTTTTCCTAAAACATCTTATAGCCTTCTATCAATAAGTGTGGTGCACTGCACACCCATGCGCAAGACTCTACTAGATACAGCTTTCACACTTCCTAGGATACTATTGAATCTTAGGCTCTGATACCAAGATTGTAATGACCCGGGACTACTCCCTAGTCGTCATATAATGCTTAGAACCCCGAAGGACCATAAGTTAACCCATGAATGATATCTGTTGATGGAACTGAATAATAATACCATAATTAATGTGAAAAAATGAGCTAAAATGCCCTAAGTTTCAAAACATCCAAAATACTGTTAAAATCTAACATCTATAATACTAAATACTGTCTGAAATGCCTATAACTGAATATGTCTGAACGTAGAGTTGATGGGACAATCCCCCAACTAACTCAATACATTGAACTACTACATCTACTAAAATATGAAATAATAGAATATCCTCAAATGATGAGGACTCGTTGTTAAATTTACTGCTACTGGCCAAATATGAATCTACTATAAGTGGTCAGAAACCTAAAGTCCAAACCTATTATATAAAACATCATAGAATAAAAAAGTATGCGTCAGTACGCGGGAATGTACTGATATGCTAGATGAGGTAAGGTTGAATACAAGGGTTCATACACATGAACAGTAAATGACAGAATGATATAGAGTAACTAAATATGAGAGTATGTGGATAACTGAAACTACTGTAAATACTGAGTATGTAATACTATGCATACATGTATACTATAATTGATCTTTTCTGAAGCTAAGTGCTGATTTCTTATAACTGAGTACTGATATCTGAAGTTACTAATAACTGATTTATTGATACTGATTGATTGTGTCTGACAGTCATGATTCTGTAAAACTGAACTGAGTTTTAAACAGAAGACTGAAATTGAAACTGTGTAAGGTAATCATCTAACCGATATGCCCCAATCTGAGCTAATCGAGGTCTAACCTATAACCCTAATTGGATGGGTATTAGAACCGTGCCACGGGTACTAACAACTATTTTGGAGTCAGTCCTAACAAATGGGTGACCCCTGAGATCAGTCCTAAACTAATGGGTGATCCCAAAGTATGTCAGTTATATCTAATGGGTGGCATCTCTTAACCTATGCTAGCTACGTAGCTATAGAACTTAGAGATTGTTTTTAGGGACCCAGTCCTAGCTAACGGGTGAGACCCCATACCTAGGCTCGCTCGATGCTAAATCCTACTCCCAACTGAAAGACATTGATCTGATCATACTGGACTAGACTGGATTGATACAGAGTTTACTGAGTTTTCCTAAGTTCTATTACTGACTGAGTTCTACTGAGTTCTGCAACTGACTAAGTGTATTACTGATCGTGACATGACTGCTACTATCCTATCATGTACACTGGCTCTAGGTAAACAACTAAATTATCGGGTATTAAATACCCCCAGGACTCGATAGCATGAAAATTAAAGTAAAGCATCATCTTGAATAACATAACAATGTTCACGATATTTCATCAAACACTTGTAACGCAATAACTTTTGCATGGATGGGGAATACATGTTAGCATGCTATAATGGCATTATTTCATTCTCACAGACAGTTTATCAAACACATAAGATATATACTTGGTTCATTAAATCATAAACACTTAGGGTTAACATGGTTACAATAATCAACTTGCAAATTGAAGGGTTTATTATGAATATCATGTAATTCAACACATACTAGAATCAATTCTTGGAACTTGTAATCTAAATCATGGATTAAAACTCAAACAACATCATGAACATAAATTCAATCTAATTCAAACATGGAAATCATAAATCTGAGATCTTGTACATTTAAAAAATGGATTCTTGGACTCTATGGGTGAAAGGAACCCATAGATGAACACCTAACATACCTTGGAAGATTCTTTCTTCAAGGTTCTTAGAAGAAATCCTTAGACTTGTTCTTGATTTCTTGAACTAGGGTTTTTGCCTCTTGAGAGAGAATGCTTTTTTAATTTAGGAATGAATTGAATAATGAGTAGCTAAGGACGTTTTTAGGGATTAAATCCCTATATCGAGGCATAATAAAATCGTGTGCAAGTACTATTTTAACCCTGGGCGTCCTTTTACTTTTTCATTAAAATTTTTCAAACTGGGCACCTGGCTTGATGCGCCACTATTGTGTCATGCCACTGGAAAGTGGACAACTGGTAAATGAGTGAATGACGCGATACGGCACCATCGCGGTGCCTCACTAGTTGTGAATTTTTCCTTTAGCACGACGCGCTATGATCATGAAGTCATACTGGAAAGTGACAATTGGGAAAAAGTCTAGTGGCGTGACATGGTGTTATCATGTTGTCTCACTGAAAAATGACAAATTCCGTTTGGACTGCCTCCGCGGCGCTCTAGAGTACGAGGTGGTACACTTTCTTACTAAAATGGCTCTAACTCTTTGCCCGAGTGTCGGATTTGGGATAATTTGGTATCAATGGAAAGCTTATTCAATTTCCCACACAATGTAAAGTCAAAATATTGAAAATTCCACATGTATAAAAGTGTATTCATCTTTAAAGCATGTCCTTGACATTTTTAGGGCAAATTTAAGCTAGGTAAAAGTACAGGGTGTTACAACATCTCCCGCTTGGGAACATTCATTCTTAAATAAGACTGATTAAGCTGAGGATTGTTGATTGACTGAGTTTATATACTGGACAAGCATATCTGATGCATGGAATACATGACTGAACTGATCAATGAAGTCCTAACTGAATATGCAATGATAACCGATAATAAGATTATAGCTGTAATTGAACATTGATCTGAGTAGATCTAAGGAAGACTGTTACCTTAAGATGAGAACACTAATAAGCCTAAGATCATATACTGAACATGTATGAATGGGAACATGAGAACATGAATGAGTTAGAAACGTGATACACGAACAGAAAAGTGTATTCATCTTTAAAGCAAGTCTTTAACATTTTTGGGACGAATTTAAGCAAGGTAAAAGTACGAGGTATTACAACAACATATATTTTCATCAAAACAATCCCATGATGCATACTTTTCGAAAACAATATCGAATACTTTATTATAAAACATAATTAGGCATCTTTAATCTTGATTAAACATTTAAACTTATGCCCAAGGATTTTAGAGTAGTCCCACATACACATTAAATATATACTATTTTATTTTATAGAAAATATATAGACATATATGTAGAATATGTACTACATAAAATACCACTAGAAATAATATACATACAATATATATACACTATATATATATATATATATATATATATATATATATATATATATATACTCCTTTAGAAAATATATAGACATGTATACGTTAAATATATACAACTTTAGAGTCTATAGAAAATATATACACATATAACAAATATACATTACATATTATACTACATTAGAAACATATACACATTAAATATATAATATTTTAGTCTATAAAAAATATATAGACATGTATGTAGAATATATACTACTTAAAATAACACTTGAAACAATATACATACAACATATATACACTATATATGTATATATATACTATTTTAGAAAACACATTAACATGTATACGTTCAATATCTACTACTTTAGAGTCTATAGAAAATATATACACATATATGTAAAATATATACTGCTTTAAATACTACTTGTGTATATATTTAGAATATATGTGAATATATATTTGTTATGTTAATTATTTAGTGTAAAATTTGATAGTAATAAATTAAAAGTATTTAATTCAAACTAGAAATTCAATTTAAATGAAAAACATTACAAAGTAAGGAGTGAATGAATGTTGTAGTTTATCGATTGTAAAATGATCCAAAACTAATAATTTACATGAATGAAAAATCTATAAATTTTGCATCATTTTTTTGAACTCATGCTAATATTAACGGAAACTACCATAGGATATTCAAAATGAATAGGAGAAAAACCATGCATTGGACTTGATTGTGCTAAGTTCTGCTCTGAAGTCATAATTTCTTCAATATTTTGTTCGTCTTTCGGCTCCACCTCCATTCCTTGGTTTCTTCGTTCGACTCTAATCCAATATCTAAGGAAAACTAGAACATTCATAACATTGCTTCCTAATGAGTGTTGGTTCTCTCCAAGCTTTTTCGTTCCTGACTAAAAGCACTCTCTGATACAACGGTTGACATTAGAACATTCAATATATCTCTAGCTAATCTTGAAAGCACCAGGATATTGTCTTTTATTATTCTTCCACCAATCCAACACGTTGATCCTTGCTCTACAATCCTCTATCAATTGTTGATGATAATACTTACGCTCTTCTCGAGAAGTTGTTGTGTATGTTGAAGTCCTAACCCTTTTCCAAATATTTAAATCATAAAAGTAATCAGAAAAACCACTATATGTCTGCCTTTTAGAAAATGATGCCTCCTCCAGATCTTGAGGAGCGATAGTTGGAGTGATATTTATAGGTACAGCTACATCAAGTAAATCGGCATAATGGTTATATAATGCTTCTATGTAAATGTTCGCATCACTCATAGCCGTAAACAAATTTAATTTTTCTTCAAGATCTATCTCTAAGGAAGTATAAATAATAGAACTAAAGTCACACATAGTATTATATTTCATACATGGATTTAGTATAGCACCAACCAAGTAAATTGAGGGAAACAGATAAAAATACTTTTAAAATTTAGCAATCATAGCACTAACAACTTCTTTGTGACCTTCTCTATTCTTATATTCTTTAAGCAAACAAGAAATATCGGCTAAATAAGCTAAAATATTGCAAACAATATGATAATAAGCACCAAAAATTACAACCATAGCTATGTAAAAAATTTTCAAAAACATAATAAGATCATCAATTACAGCCCAATTAGAATCATGTAGCATACACTTAGGAAAAGAACCAGAATATTGATTAAAAGTCATTGTAATAGGAACTTTATAAGACCAGTTTTTAAATAAGTATAAGTAGCATTCCATCTAGTATCATATTTTTCAGGCATTAATATAAGTAAGTCCATTTTATTCATATTTAACTTTAAATTCTCTCACTCTTTTTCTTCGATTATTTCCTTGAATAAAGCCAACAGCAAGCCAGACCTTTTCAATATAAAGCTCATAAATTCAAGACCATCTTTTACAATTAAATTATATATATGACAAGCATACGTAACATAAAATATTTCATGTAGCGACAAAGAAAAGTCTGCTTTTAACTTGTCAATAGCAGCCTTGTTGTTAGATGCATTATCAAAAGAAATACACCAAATTTTTCTTTAAATACCATAATATTCTACAACTTTAGTAATAGATTCAGAAATAAACCTTTCAGTATGTCTACGATCTTCATCATACAAAAAAACTAGAATACATTTTTGCATAACATAATTATTATCTATTCAGTGACAAGTAATGGTTAGATAATCATTTTTATTAACAACACGACCAAGATCAGAAATTAGAACAATTCTACATTAAATATTTTTTAATAATATAGATAAATAATAAAAATATTATGCATGGAGTCTAAAAATATCGGTCCGACAAGTACTTCTAGGAATACCATTAAACATAGGATTATAAATTGCTTGAATATAATGAATAAAAACATCTGAAGAAGCAAAAGTGAAAGAAAAATAACAACCCACAGCTATTATTTTCGCTATTTATTTTCGGTCCTTCATTATATTATAGTTCTTAATTAATTGACCGGTTGTTGGGTTCAATCTGGTTTGTGCTGGCCTACCAACAGCCTCACCACATTGTGCAATAAGTAACTATCTTGCGTGATTTTCTCCTATATATCTCATCAATGAACCCGTACCGCCTTAATTGCCTCCTTTTTTATGCTCATATACAATTTCACAAATATTGCATTGCACTTTAGTTTCTCTTTCTATTTTCGTAAAAAAATTCTATGCAATACTAGTTCTTCTACGAGCTCTTGGGCATGGGAAGGACGGGGAGAAAGATTAACCGATTCAAATCTAACTTTAGCATTTTCTACTGCGGGTGTCTCACTAATATTTTTATCATGTTCATCTAAATTAACCGCATCTACTTCATTTTCTTTTTTTATATCATAATTTTCCTGAGTTTCTGCATAATTCATATCGTGAGCACCTACACCTATTTCTTCCTCAAAAAGTTGACTAATCGGTACCGGAGGCATGCGGGTATATCTAGTTCTTGAACTACCTCTACCAGAACCGCCACCAATTCATTTTTTACTACCACTATCACTTTCGGGATAAATTTTTTTGACATTTTTACCGAGCTTTCTTAATTTATTCATATTATAAATCAAACTAAAAAATATTCAAAATACACAAAAATAATAAAAATAATAAAAATAAATATTAAATAATTAATAAATGAATTAAAAATTAAAAGTAAGAGATGAAACGACAATATCAAATTTTAAAAGTATCCGAAAGTTGCAACTTTAGAAAACTTTCACTTATATTTGTAATCACAAAATTAAAAAATAAAATTGAGATCTTTAAGAGATAATTAGAATATTTGAGAGAGATTGAAAGAACGAGAGAATAAGATTTGTGTGGAAAATAATTTGAAATGTAGGGTATTTATAGAAAAAATTTTGAATTTAATTTATTTTAATAAAAATGTAATTTTGGCCAAATGATCGTTGGACCCAAACGACATTATAGTCATTGGACCCAAACGACATTATAGTCATTGGGCCAATGGTCCATTTGACCGTTGGAAGCCTAGTCAGCAACAACAATAATATAAATTTTTTTTAACATATCAGGCTAGGCCGGTCCGAGTAACAGGTGGTCCTGGTCCGATTTAGTTACTAGGCCGGTCCACCGGGCCGGTACACTGAGACAACCCAACCCAAGACCGGTGGTCCAGTAACCTGGAGGTCCACCGGGCCGAGTCAAACCAGGTCGGGCCATCTTATCGGGCCGGGCTTACCAGGACGGAGTGGGCCAGCCCAATCCGATTGGCAGGTTTATCCTTACACTTGATTTCAGATTAGATATCGCTTGATAAGGCTTAAACTATTAGATGAGGGCTTATAGCCTCAAATCTCTATTGTTAGTTTTGTTTACCATTCGTTTCCCCTTTGATCTGGCAAGTAAAATTTAAGGTAAGTTATAACATTGGCCACTATTAAAAAGCAATTAATATTAAGGGAAGAACAATACATGCATCAACACCATTCAAGAATCACTAAGTACTTTACCCTACGTCGTCAATTAATCATGATTGTCACTACCCTTTTTATGAAATTTAGCTACTTGTGTTCATAATATTACAATAAAAATTTGTAGAGGGATTTGTCACCATAATTAAACTTACAAAATAAGTAGAAGAAATTCAGATCTTGAATTATTAAAGAAAGCTGAATAAAAAAAAATCAATGTACGAATAATATCCAAAAAAAAAACCCCAAAAACAATGTATATCAAAGCAGTATAATTTGCTACATAGGCTATAGAGTTTGTCAAGATACATAAATATGGAGAAGAAAATAATAAATTAACTTTCTCTAATCTCTATGACAACTCCTAGCTCTCCCTCAATCAAAATATAGGAAAAAACTAATTGTTATAAAATATTTATAGGTGTAGAAAAAAAAATTCCAAATAAAAATTGAGTTCAATTCAGAAAAAAATAAAACCAAACCTAATTGGGTGAGATGAACCAATCGCCATGGAAGTCGGCAGTAGCGCCAATATTTCAAGCCATCATTTGCTGTTTGGTGCAATTCTGTGGTACCACGTGTGTGTTAGTACAATTTTCGTTATCAATTCAACCTGAATGTTGGAAATATATTACTATATAATAAACTTAATCCGCTACGTTTTTCGCTTGATTTCCTTATACAATCTTTCATTTTTAGTTCAATTTTATGTTAAATTTCTTAATCTTCACATTAATTTAATCCTACAAATACAAGTATAATATTAAAAATAATTCATAAAATCAACACTCAAAAAAAATAAATATGAATACTAAATATAAAGTAAATAATTATATATATAATTTTAGTCTCACATGACACACCAAAGCAACTAAGGAGGTCAAGAACCTCTCAGCAAGTCATTACGTTAGGGTCATGGTGGGATCTTTGAAGGAAAACTTGAGGCTCACGAACATGCTAAAGTGAAAGGACAAGTCCTCAAGTAGAAGAAATCTAGAATATGAAGGAAATGACTATGTTTTGCAAAGAAGCTATACTTCAAACACGATCCCTTATGCTTAAGAAAGCCCGTATTTTGAGAAGTTCTAGTGAGGTTTCATTACAACTTTGTTTCGATTGAATGTAGATAGGATTGATTGTTTTAGGATTCAATCCTCTTGAGGGTATATTCACAGAATTGGTGCTTGCTTTGTTCTGTTAATTGAAGGTTTTAACTTTCAATATTTGTTATTGTAAAATAACTTCTTTACATATGTGTTTTTCCTACCTCTATCTTTCTTGTCCTTAGAGTTGGGGTTTTAATTTATGCATTGTGATATTATATCCGGAAAAGGGGAGTGGCGTGGAGATGGAGGTCCGGAATTGGTTGTCAATGAGTAAGAGAAAGAAAGCAAAAGTTTTGAGGGAAGAAATGAAAAAAAAAAAAAAAAAAAAAAGGCAAAACTAAAGAAGTCATCGGCGGTAATGTTCTTAACAAAAAATTGTGTTGAGGTTAATGTTCTTCATTGGAAAGAGAAATTAAAGAAGAAGCGAAGAAAAATATTTTAAAATAAAAAAAGTACATAGTAAAAAAAATATTATAAGAAATAAAAAATTTACGCTTAATATTTCCCTCTTCTCTCGTATGTTACCTCGTCACCCAGGGATTAACAGTTTTACTTTAAAATAGTCAAGGGCATTAGAACTCCCCCAGTATGTATAATTGAAAACCCGGCTATTATCAGGGTGTTTATACATTTTTTTTCTTCTATTTATTGTAATGAAAATTTTAACTGTCAAACTGTATTGGTGTATTTAATTGTAAAGTAGATTAAAAAGGTTAATCAACATTTTCTGTTGAAATTCGTATTGATGGTGTAGAATAGTGTTTGATATGCATGTGCATTGTACATGCATGTTCCATGCAAGTAGTGCATATGGTTTGAATCATTATCAAGACTTTATAATAATATTATTTAATTTAAGAATATTTTCGATTTTCTTTCCTCGGGTAATGAAGTCTCCTCGACTTGTATTGACCTGAAATTCTGAATTTCTACATCTTGCACTTTTATAGAAGCATCTTGCACTTTTATAGAAGCTTCTCTTTTACTCACAACTATAAATTTCTTTGAATTTTATCCTCTTCAAAGGTTAATCAATACGAAAATATAGTGCTATCAATTCAAATCATTAAATCTTGATAAATCATGGATTTGACTTCAAATGATATCAGAGCGCAGTTATTTAAATTATAAATTTAGATTAGATTTACTTGAGATTAATTTATATTGATTAATTATGAGAAGATCATTTAAAAACAAAGAAGCTTTTAGAAAAATTAAAGAATCTTTAATTAGTAATTATTCAGAATATATAATTCTAAATAAAACAAAAGAAAACCCACAAAGATTAGCCTACCTAATTACCTTAATATCTAGTATTGAAGCAAAATTAATAATCCATTTAAAATCTAGAAGAATGAGACACATACCACCTAATTATGATAAAATCAGATTTAGATACCCACCAAAATATTATAAATATGGTTTAAATGAATAAAGTATAAAAATACAAAGAATTAAAACAAATTATTTCTAAAAAACTTAAAGAATTAAAAATATGAATAGAAAGACTACAATATAACATAATTATCGAAATTAGTAAAAACTCAATAAATGCACAAAAACAAGAAATATCAAATTTAGAATCAATAATAGATAGTCTAGAATATACATACCAACATGATCTATTAACAATTAAATAATAAAATGAACAAAGAAGAATTTATAATAGATGAAAAAATATATGAAAATCACGAAGAATTAAAAATAAAAATAGTAGTTTCATCTAAGATAAGAAAATAGGTGAACATTTATATTTAATGCTAGAAAAAGAAGAATTAAAATTAGAAGATAAATTGACAGCTATGGTGAAAATAGAAAAAGAAAACGAAGAAATAGATAGAAAAAAGGAAATAGAAAAAATAAAACAACAAACTACAGAAGAAATACGAAAAATAGAAGAAACTAAAAATAGTAGGATTGCTGAATTAGAAAAAGAACTACAAATGCTAAAAGATCTGTATGAAAAAAGACAGAAAGAAAAAGAAGAAAAAGATAAAGAACAAAAATTATTAAATGAGATAAATCAATTTAAAGAAAAATTAGAAATAGACAATAAAGAAATAGAAACCAAGGAATTAGAAATTAATACAATAGATGTTGAAGAAACAGATAATTATGATTCGGAAGATAGTGAAACATATATAGAAATCTTAACAAAAACAAAAAATTTAGGAATCAGTGGAAAAAAATAAGTAATTAATGAAGAAAACTTAGAAAATATAAACACGAAAATAAACACTCTTGAAAAAAAAGAAGATGAAAATATAATACCTAGAATATCAGAAATAAAAAAACCTACATATTATAAGAATAAGTTTAAAAGATATAATCTAAAGAATGAATATGAGAAATGGACACCAAAACAAATACTTAATAAAAATTATAACTTTTTAGACTTAGATTGTGTAATAGATACAGAAAAATAATACAATTATAGATAGGATATATGACAAAACAATTATTAGATAATAATATAAATGTAATAGATGCACCAGAATATATAGAAAAAACACTAATAGGAACAGTGAAATTATGGTTTTTAAATCTAACTAAAAATAGTAAAAGAGTATTAAGAACTGACAAACCCAGAGAAGGAACATCATCAACAACCACAACTAAACTAACGCCTATAGAATTATTAAAAAAATATGAAACAGCTATAAAAGACGAATTTAGTAGCATGACAACAACATGAAGAGAAAGATACAAATAGGAATTTAATGTTAAAATTAGCAATATGTAATATGTGCTACATAGATGAATATACTTGCGCATTTAAAGAATATTATTATAAAGGAGCATATAATACAGAAGAAAGTAAAGAAATAAGAAAATTTTATTTTAATAAATTATCTGAACCATTTAGTTCAAAAATAATAAAAAGTTGGGATGAAGCAAAAATAGTAGATAATCTAAGAGCAAGAATAAAATTTTTACAACAATGGTATAGAAACATATGTGAAAAATATAGAGAAGAAATAAAAATGAAAAAAACATTAATAAGAAATTTAGCATGTTGCAAAGATAAAATAGCACCTCAATTTGGATGCGAAGAAAGATATTATAAGAAAAGAAAAGGGCATAAGAAATATAAGAAATACAAAAAATCAAAATATAAGTATAAGAAACCAAGAAAAAAGATATTATGTAAAAAATTATAAACATAAAAGACCATATACGAAAAAGAAATCTGTAAAGGAATGTACTTGTTATAATTGTGGAAAATTAGGACATTTAGCTAGAGATTGTAAATTACCTAAAAACCCAAAAAATAAACAAATATCAGAAATAAAAATAGAAAATACAAAATATATGCAGATAGATTATATAGATTACGAATTAGAAAGTGAAGACAGTATATATGAAATTTCAGAGAATGAAACAGATAATGAAATAGATAGTGAATTAGACGAATTAAATGACTGAAGAAGATATATAAATAAACCAAATGACTGAAGAAGATATAAAAATAATAACAACAGAAGAATATTTAAATGACGAAGGAACAAATCAAAAAATAATATTTGATAACAATATATTTGATGAAATAAAAGGAAAAGAGTTAGACTTAAGTGTAGAAAAAATATTTAAAATACCAACAATAAAAAATATATTTACTAGGAAAAAGGAAGAATATTACGTAGTAAGTCAAAAGGAACATATAATAGACTGCAGATATGCAAAAGGTAAAGCTAGTATACCACTAGTAACAAAAAGGTTAATTAATAAAGAAATAAACGATATAAAAAGTAGAGGAGACCCAATAAAATATGTATACCTTGGATGTATAGAGATATTAATAAAAGCATGTTTTAGAGAAGGAATAGATACACCAATAGAATTATATTTAGCAGATGATAGGATTATAAGACCTATAGAAAAAAGCATAATAACTGCGATTAAAGGAAATTTAATACACCAAAAATTTAAATTTATAATAAGTGCAAATTATTCAGTAGCAATAACAGATAAAAATATAGATAAATCATTAGTATTATACTAGAAAATATCAGGAATAGAACTAACCCCAGGAAGTAAAATATTTACAGCAAAATATTAAAATCTATATGTATTAACAACAAAACATAAAATAATGGGAAAAAATAAAACTAATAAAATACAAATAGAAAGTCCTTTTGAACAATTCGTAAAAAAAATTAATAATAATGATTATAGTTACAGAAATATAGACATAGAAGAAGATTTAGAAATAATAAATGATAGAATAAATACAACAAAAAGAATAGCTTATGAAAAACCAGAATCATCAAATTCATCAAAAAGAACAAGTTATGAAACAAGTTCAGTAGTTAATTTAAATCAATATTACATAACAGGAACAATAAACGAAAAAGAATATTCAATACTCTTAAATACAGGACAAGAAGAAAATTATATAGCAAAATATCTAGTAAAAAATGAGGAAATAAAACCTGATAATAATATATGCCCAGATCTACTAAGAAGCTTAATAAACACTAAAAATATAGCAGAAAAAGAAATAATAATAGGAGTTAGAAAAATGAAAATAGAATTTGAAATAAAGGAAGAAATGCAAAAAGCAGACAAAATATTAGGGATTAAATGGCTAGAACAAGTAAAACCATACAATATAGAACATACACAAATATCTATAACATATAATAGGGAAAGATTATTCCTAAGAAGAGCTCTAACATGATATGAAAATATATGTATTAATGAAGATAGTAGTAGAAGTATATTATAGTAGGTATTATACGCCTATGATAGATACAGGAGCAAAAGCTAATTTATGTAGATATAATTGTTTATCAGAAAGTAAATGGGATAAATTAAAAACACCAATAATAATTAAAGGATTTAATAACGAAGAAAGCTTAATTACTCATAAAGCTAAGAATGTAAAAACATTTGTGAATATTATTCATTGGAATAATTTTCATTTTTATCTTCTTGACTTAAGATGTTTTATTAATTTATATTCTAGATTAGATATTATCATAATTAAATTATCTAGTGTTTTAGGATTCTCGTTAGTATTATGTAACCTTTTGTATTCTAGGTATAAACTATATAGTTGGGTTTCTATTTCTTTTAGTGATTTATTCTTTTCGTAAGATGTATCCATTAATTTGTATAGTTTATTATTTTATCCTATTGAAATTTTAGCAATTTCTGTGTAGTATTTTATTCTAACTTTGCTATATTCAATGCGTAGGTTTATGTTTTTTATCTGATTAACTAGTATTTGTTGTTCATGTATAGGTAATTTTCCATCTGTATTAAATAATTTTTCGTATGTATTAAATAAATCATTATCTGTATCTTTTTTTTCTAAGGTTAATTTTATTTTAAGTAATTTTTCTTCTAGTTGTCTTTTTTCTACTTCAAGTTGATTTTTGTAATTAACTTCTTCATATATCCAATTTTGCCTTTCTTTAATTTTTTTTATATATTCGAACATTTATTTATTTTGAATAGTATCCATCTGAATCTAAGTAATATTGATGTTCATAATATATGTGTAAGTTTTCTATACTGTTTAATAATTCTTCCTCTTCATAATCTTGTAATTTTTCCAATATTATTTTCTTTATGTCTATAATTTCTATATTTATAAGCATATATAAAACAAGTATTTTAATATCATCTGTCATTTAAGTTTGATTAAATGCTTTATAATATTTTCTAGTTGTTTGTTTTAGTCTAAGTAATTCTTACATATTTTCATTAAGAAATTCTATATATTTTATATCGTTAGTTTCCATGTATTTGTCTAAATTTGTTTTCATTTGTTTTTCTACTAATTGTATATTTTTCATATCTTTTTTCCAAAATTCTAGATATATGTGATTTATCATAGTTGATGTGTACGTAAGTATTTATAAGAGTAATTAGGTACGTGTGGTATGTAATTTATTCTAGCTATATAATCTTTACCGAATATTTTTTCTAACATGATTTTCCTTATATCTATTATTCCTATATCCTTAATCACATACAAAATAAGTATTTTAAATTTATCTACCATTGCATCAGATAAATAATTATTCATTTTCATAAAATTGCTATTTTTAAAATATTCCCTTCAATCATATACATAACAAAATATGGTCATCTTAGATTACTATATACTAGATTATTCTTAAATAACATGTTCTTTGATCACTATTAGCATGGTAATCTGGATACTTTTCCCTTAAACAGCGCCTCTACTTTGGTTACTCCCCTATCATGGCTTTCTTGCCTCACTGGTTTCACCTTTAGGATGGCATAGTTCTTAGGGATTTTTCTCCTTTTCCACTTTGCTAATAAACTTATTAACATGCTATTTTTCGAATAATTCTACTATAAAGCAACTAACATGAACTTATTTTATCATATCATGATTGTTAGAAATTTATGAATTTAGCTATTCATAATAGTAAATGAATATACCTGTTCTGGTAGTTTTGATAATTCTAAGCTTTGTTCCTCCATAGATTTTTTCATTGAAAAATATACTTATTTTTTAATAACTAAGCAAAATATTTGTTGTGGACAAGAGAGAGTATTTGTGCTTCAACTCATGAAGGCTTATTTTTCTTTCTACCTTCGATGCCTTTTATTTATATCTGAAACTTTACAAAAGTTTTCCTTCTTTATTTTACACGTTTCTAAAACTTTACAAAAAGTCTTCAAAAATTATCTACATCTACCAAACCTCATTTACTATACTTTACAAATGTCTTCTAAAATGACAACAACTAATTAAAGCCTAGACTAATAATAGTCAAAAACCTATACAATTCTAATAATTTACGTAAAGAAAATTGTGAAAGTTTGTTACATGTCGCTTTCACAATTTAATAGCTTGTCTTTTATCTCCATTATTGTTTCCGCTGATGTCTTCTTTTGTCTTATCTGTTGTTTTTCTATCTTCTTTCCAGCTGGCGTGTTTATCTTCTTGATTTTTTATTTTATTCTAGCCGAACTTCTGGGATAATATTATCTTCTCCATTACATCTCGAACATTGATGATTTGGATATTTGTGTCTAATTATCTTGCAATATCTTGTCAATAATCCATCTGAAATAAATCCTCTCTTAATTGCTCTTGCAGTAGATTGTTTTTCTGGGTTTAGTAATGTCATTATCCATTGTCTAACATCTTCCATATCCACTTGTCATAGTTATTTTGAATTTAAATGAATCATCTGATAATCTCTTGAATAATAACTCCATATTCGGGTCCCATTAGTATAATTGTTTACTAGTTCTTGAATAATTGTAGCTAGTCCAATAAGTCGTTTGTTTACATAAAAATCAAGTATCTGGACTCTGGGTATCTCTGGCTGCTGCACAATATCTTCCGGTATAATCATATCTCTGGTTAATCCTATTTTTACAACTTGTATAACTGGTTTTATCTCGTCATATAATATCTTTGCTGGTGCAGTATAACACTTTATATAAAATAGATTTCCTTTGGTTACTCTTTTATAGGTGTTGAATATTTTTTGTAATTCTTCCATAGCTGATAGTTCTTCTCCATCTTAGGTATATATAGTATTTAATAATCCATAGTCGAAACAAGTTTTTATTAGGCTTAGGTTAGTTTTGGGTAGTGCAATTAGCTTGTTGTGACTTTGTAATTTTTGGGTTATATAGTTTGTGTTGGGTTCTTTGATATCTGTAGCTTTGGGGTTAAGGTTTAGAAAAGTTTGTACTCAGTAGATATTTTCTATGTATTTTTGGGCTGTATAGTTATAAACTTTTTTATCTTGGTTCAGACTATCTCGATATGTGATAATTTGTGGGGGTATGTTGAAGAGGTCTTTTTGTATTTTTGGTGTAAATGGTTTTTCAAATATCTTATTTAAGTTCATATTCTAGTATCTTTGTCCAATAACCCCTTTGCTTGTACCTGCAATTGTAGATTGATAAACGTTATGGGTTTTACGGAGTGTCCCAACATCTCCTTCTAGCTCTGGAATTTTAATGTCTTTCGATCGACATAGCTCTGCACACTGCTGAGTTAGCTGATTTGTAGCTATAGACTTCAGTTTAACTTTATTAGTCTTTAGCTTTTCTATTTCATTACCCATACTGTCCACTTTCATTGAAAGCGTAGTTAGGGTGTTGAATATCTTTTCTAGAGTATCCTCTTCTATTAAATCAGTCTGTGTAGCTTTGTCTGGATATGTAATCTGCAATAACATTTTTGTTAGTATTAATTACATCAATTATAAATGTGAAATTTAATATATTCAAGACGAGTCTCCGAATTTCTTTTGTTGTAACTGAATTTTGTATTTTCTTTGTTAGCCACCAACGTACCTGTGTATTATCTATTCGTACAATAAACTTGTTATATACAATATATGGCTCAAATGCTAATAAACATTTATATAATGAGCATAATTTTTTTCTATTTATTTCCCATTTAATTTTTGTTTCATTAAACGTACCTGAGTAGTATCTACAATGGTATTCTAATTTTTCTTCTTTATATCTATATTTAAGTATTCCTTCGTAACTACATTCACTAGCATCTGCTTCTACTATATATATAAATTTTCTATTTTCATCTGGAAATTGTAATTTTGGAAATTTTTTACAAAGTATTTTTATTTTCTGAACTTGTTTTTTATCTTCTTCGTTATAATTATATTCTACGTCCTTTTTTAATTTTTTTTGTAAGAGTTTTAGATTTTCTGCTAATTTTGGTATATATTCTCTTACTTGGTTCACTAATCCTAAAATTGATTGTAATTTCTTTTTTGTATCTAATTCTTCTTTTGAATTTATTATTTTTTGTACTATATGTTGGTACATTTTTACTCCACTTTTATCTATTTGTATTCCTAAAAATTCTATCTAATTTTTCATAATTTCAGCTTTCTTTTCACTTAAACTTATTTCCGATTTTTATATTATATCCATAAATTATTCTAATAATTTTAAATGTTCTTCTTTGGTCTTTGTATATAATAGTATATCATCTATGCATACTATACAATTAGGTAGTTGTTTAAAATAACTATCCATAAAATGTTGATATATACTTGGTGCATTTTTATATTTTCTAATTTTTGTGTAATTTTTTCACTTCCTTTTATCCAATCAGTTTTCTTTCTTATTTTATTT